>NC_085042.1:3416296-3647814 GCF_963692335.1 Osmerus eperlanus | reverse complement strand
GCTGAACTGGATACAATTTCTACAGGATTTTCAATAGCAAATTTACTTATTATATACAAGTATTACATCTAAGTTGAACTTCAACACTGATGCATATATGTATACCTATTTTAATATACATGTGTGTCTCCAATGGCTTCAGTGTAGGGAGAAGAGAGAGTTTGACAGTATCGTTGGAAATGGCTTCCAAACTGCTTGGGTGAAGACTACAAGAGAAAGGAAGTAAAAATCAAATAAGCAGGAAAGTGAATCAGTACCCTGAGCCCTCTTTATCCCACGTGTGAGCCCCCGCCACACACACACTCACACACGCACACACACGCAGCAGCAGATGGCCAGAGGATTATCCCCCCCTCCCCCTCAGGACCAGCTTCTGATTCTGCACTTGTGTGGCTCTCATTCCAACGCTGTCCTCTGCACATCTCCTACTTCTCAACCCAACGCTGTCCTCTGCACATCTCCTACTTCTCAACACAACGCTGTCCTCTGCTCATCTCCTACTTCTCAACCCAACACTGTCCTCTGCACATCGCCTACTTCTCAAACCAACGCTGTCCTCTGCTCATCTCCTACTTCTCAACCCAACACTGTCCTCTGCACATCTCCTACTTCTCAACCCAACATTGTCCTCTGCACATCTCCTACTTCTCAACCCAACGCTGTCCTCTGCACATCTCCTACTTCTCAACCCAACGCTGTCCTCTGCACATCTCCTACTTCTCAACCCAACGCTGTCCTCTGCACATCTCCTACTTCTCAACCCAACACTGTCCTCTACACATCTCCTACTTCTCAACCCAACACTGTCCTCTGCTCATCTCCTACTTCTCAACCCAACACTGTCCTCTGCTCATCTCCTACTTCTCAACCCAACGCTGTCCTCTGCACATCTCCTACTTCTCAACCCAACGCTGTTCTCTGCACATCTCCTACTTCTCAACCCAACACTGTCCTCTGCACATCTCCTACTTCTCAACCCAAAGCTGTCCTCTGCACATCTCCTACTTCTCAACCCAACGCTGTCCTCTGCTCATCTCCTATTTCTCAATCCAATGCTGTCCTCTGCACATCTCCTACTTCTCAACCCAACGCTGTCCTCTGCACATCTCCTACTTCTCAACCCAACGCTGTCCTCTGCTCATCTCCTACTTCTCAACCCAACGCTGTCCTCTGCACGTCTCCTACTTCTCAACCCAACACTGTCCTCTGCACGTCTCCTACTTCTCAACCCAACACTGTCCTCTGCACATCTCCTACTTCTCAACCCAACACTGTCCTCTGCACATCTCCTACTTCTCAACCCAACACTGTCCTCTGCACATCTCCTACTTCTCAACCCAACACTGTCCTCTGCTCATCTCCTACTTCTCAACCCAACACTGTCCTCTGCACGTCTCCTACTTCTCAACCCAACACTGTCCTCTGCACATCTCCTAATTCTCAACCCAACACTGTCCTCTGCACGTCTCCTACTTCTCAACCCAACACTGTCCTCTACACATCTCCTACTTCTCAACCCAACACTGTCCTCTGCACATCTCCTACTTCTCAACCCAACACTGTCCTCTGCACATCTCCTACTTCTCAACCCAACACTGTCCTCTGCACGTCTCCTACTTCTCAACCCAACACTGTCCTCTGCACATCTCCTACTTCTCAACCCAACACTGTCCTCTGCACGTCTCCTACTTCTCAACCCAACACTGTCCTCTGCACATCTCCTACTTCTCAACCCAACACTGTCCTCTGCACGTCTCCTACTTCTCAACCCAACACTGTCCTCTGCTCATCTCCTACCCATCTCCTCCTCAGGCCCTCGTCCAACATCACACCACTCTGTTCATCTATGTGCCGTCCACAGCCCTTTCACATTCATCTCATGTGGTGAGTTTAGTTCAGACTAACTCACAGGCATATCGTTACACACTAGCCATCGTTCTGAGCGGGAGGGGGGGGCATTCGGAGCAGACCCCCAGTTTCTACCTGGCGATGTTAGGTCAGATAGATCCTGTTTTATCCTGTCTTTATGAACGGACCCACAACCAGGCTTGTCACCCTTCCTTCTAATGCCTCGTCTGCTCACTTATCCCCGCTTACCCTGTAGCCAGAAGACATGAGTGCTATGCATTTTTACGTGTACATTCATTCATCTCACAAGCGCTTTTATAAACAGGGACATGCAGAAGTGCATTCGGTGAGGCGCAGCAGACCATAAAGCAAGTGCACAGTTCTGACAGTATTACAATTAGTACTTTGACGGAACAATTCTGTGTCACAAGACAGCGCCACAGCAACATCATGTATCAAATACAACATTACAAGGAGGTGAATATTTTCAGATGTGGTTCTAATTGTCATCCTAAAATGACTGGGGTATTGAGTGAGCTGTGTTCTCAGGAACGGTAGGTCGAAGGTACTTCATCTTCCCCCTCAGTCTTGACTTAACAAGACTTTGACAGGCTGGTCTACAAGGCCTTCAAGTCTACTGTTTACAACGACACAACAGGAAACCGACTGTCCAAATCAACTGAACTACAACGGTCTCTTGTTTTTACGTTTCGCGTGGGTTCCTCTCGTTTGGAGTTCCAAGTGGTCAAGATAGCCGTGTTTTAGAAATGCTTTTCCAATTCACCACACAAATGGGCATGACAGTGCAAACGTGTATACACATGGTAGGATGCATCGAGTAACCACTGCATCAAGATGTGGTTACTCTCGGAGATTGATAAGGACCCACCCATTCATTTAAATCAGGTGTGTTGGAAGAGGGAAACATCTAGAACATGCAGGGCAGGGGGTCCCTGAGGACCATAGTTGAAAACCACTGTTGTAGGTTAACAAAATGTACTTCAGTGTCCTAGTGTCATTTTTAGAATTCCAATAATATAAGGAGCTTGAGTGGTGCTAAGGGGGGTACGTGAGAGTAAATTCTGAAACTAAAACTAAATATAAAATACTTGCCAATTACAGCTTTCAAAAACTTGATCACTAAATGTCATGATCCTTAAAAAAAAGGGGGGGGGGGGGGTATTTTTCACCTGCTTTCTAAGAATTGCGTTTGCATTTACAACCCCCAGCCAGGGACATTTTGCAAAAACTCTCTAGACATTTTTTTAAGGTCCCAACAAGACTGAAAATTATAAATACACGTAGAACCTTTGCTGGGATGTAATTCTTTTTGACAAAAACTCACCTCTGACGCACAACAGAGACATCGTTATGGATTTCACTTCTCGCGCAACAGTTCCTCAACAATTTTTGACAGGTATTCCGTTCAATGGATATACTATCCGACAGCCTGTTGCACTGCAGAGAGCCGGGCTGATGTCATCGCAGTTCACGGAATAGCGAACGTGCTGTCATTTACTTCAATAAGATGTTTCACGAGCAATTGCACCCGGCATCGCAACGCCATGATAGAAAAGTAAAGATTTGACCCGAAGGTAGAGTGCTCAGCAGGAGCTTTGGGTTTGAGATGACTGTCATGAGAAGGACCCAATGAGAGACAGAATCATTTGTAATAGGGCGGGACTTGAGTTAAATGTGGGCCAATTGAAAGCGAAACAGATGGATTGATGCCGGCGTTCGAAGGTGAAGGTAGTGACGTAGCCTGTCATCGAACAGGTAAACAATAACGTATCCACGGGTATAAAAACTTGCATTAATTTCAAACACTCTCGGCCAAAACAACCCAGTTGTAGCCTGAAGAGCTCGTTGGATATTGTTATATTCATAGTTTGTATAAATTGTATCTGGTTGTCTGTTTATTATTGAAAATAAGTCACATTCTAACATGTCAATTATGTAATTGACAAGTCAGTTATGAGTGATGTAGGGTCCTAGATTATGAGCGATGAGGCCATCTAGTGGGAGAATAAATTATAACTCAGGATTTACCATGTAGGGACAGGCCTGTGCAATACAGCATTCTGAAAGGAATAAACTCAGAGAGAAAAGGAGTCGGAAAGAGAGAAGCAAAGGAGAGAGGGGGGGAGAGAGATTGAGAGACAAGAAGAGGAAACACAAAGAGGGATGGAATTGAAGATGGAGAAGGGGAGGCAGAGAGGAGAGAAGAGAACAACAATGGGAGCTGAGATGGAGACCAAAAAGGAGACAGGAGCTGGAAAAAGAATGAGTGGAAGAGACAAAGAGTTTGAGAAAAGGGTGACCGAAGAGGCAAAACAACAAGAGGAGAAAGTAGAAAGGGAGTGGGGGGGCCAGCAGAGATCATGGGAAATCAAGTTGGCCGATGTACACAAGATGAAAAAAGAGGCTACAGACCACATTTGGCTCCAACAAACAATGGATATGTAAACAGAATTAGTTGAGAACAGGACTGAGAATCCTAAGAGAGGGTGAGGAAACGAGAGAAGTACAGTAGGGATGGGAGAACGTCAGCAAAGAGGTTGAAGAACGAATGAGAGTGGGAGCCGTTGACAACCAGGAAAGAGACATGAAGGCAACCAGGAAGAGAGAGAGAGAGAGCAGAAACATAAAGAGGCTAAACTAGCCCATAAAGCGTGGCACGTGGAACAAACCGATCGAATGGAAAACCATTACCTACTTTTTCTAATCTTCACTCAAAGCCATTCTATTTATGTCGATTTTACGTTTAATCAGACTTTCAAAACGTTACTTGTCTTGTTGTGCTTCAACCTAATAAGGGTATTCTTTCCATGTACCACCGAAGATGGTTCTAAAGTCTCTTTCTGAAAACGTAACTGTCTTTTGTTTTGCAGCATGAAATGACCGATCACCCTAGTTGCTCTTCCTTCTAAAGTTTCCTTCCTATAGTATTCATAATTCCGGATTATCACCCCTCCGTTCCCCTCAAACACTCAAAAAATAGAATTGTCCAGCACTTTTTTCTCCCACTGACTGCACAGTTAGTAATTATGTTACTTTTCTCAACCTATCAGTTCCACAGTGAATACGTTCTGTTTTGACCTGCGTATATGGAGCCAGTGCTGCCTGATGAGTAACACCATGCTGATCTTGTAAGCACTCTGTTGTACTTCTCATTATCATGACTCACAGTTGTGTTGACTATCAACCTGCAGGGCAACCACAGGTTAAGAACATCCAGCAGAGGGCGCCAGAACACTGAACTTCACACGCTTAAATCCAAATTGCTATAATCGAAGACAGGTCAGCTGTATGTAAAACAATTTATATCTAAGAATAATCTTTCAACAATACCTGTAGAGGCTGCAGAGATTAAACCATCAATCAATGATCAATTCAACAATTTGAATACATTCAATCAATAGATAACATACCTTCAATGTAGTCAACAATACTAAAATGGAAGAATGACTGTGTATAAAGAATTAATTAATTTCCTTCCTAACGCAAGCCTACTGTCAGACAATCAAACAGGGTTGCATGCCAGAACAAACTCCTGGACTTTTTTGTGACGTCAGAAAGTCACGTTGAAAGATGCATGGAAGACAATGGCCTCCTTATTAACACTGAATTCCATCGAAATGGTTCCTAAACATCTAATATTTTCACAATCACCAAGTCTCAAAAGAGCTGACATGCAAATGCCAGTGTAACAGAGATTGTGCGTCTGTAGCAACTCATGTTTGTCCTGAGAGACAAGTTAATGAACAACCCAGACTTCATTAGTACTCTCTACCTTTGGTTAGGCCATGGTCAAGCAGGTGAAGACAGGTGTAATTCTCATAAATTATATGAGCTATGGTTGAATGGAACAGGCTTCCAGGTGTGTCTTTTCATAATCAGTGGCGGTTCTACATTGAATTACACCCAGGGCGAGACGCCCTTCGCCCCCCCCTCCCCCCCCCCCCCCCCCCCCCCCATTGAAATCAAAAGGCTGTTGTGGTAAGACCGATTATGTTCTATACAGCTAAAACAGCCTGGGGTCAAATTGATACCAAACATAATAGGAGGGTTACATAAACATGCCCTTACACGCTAAATGTCTGTTATTACATGCTATATTAATATAACTTTTAGGGAGGAACACTTTTAGTTATGACGTTAAACTATACTTTGTCACGAAATATAGTTGTAGCAAATAGCAAATGTTCGTCTTTGAAACTACCTACAGATTTGAAAATTCCATTGGCTAATTACAGGGCCTAACCTAAATAATGAAAATAAATAATAACTGAACTTGTTACAGTTTTGTTGCAAAGCACACTATTATGGTGAAATGTTATCTTCTGTTTGTTGAGTTAAAACCGAAATATTGTTGTTGCATAGCAAGCATCATAGCAAAAAGGCTAACAAATGTAAGAGTTAGCCTATACCCATTTTTTTTAAATTCGCCATTTCACACAATAAAAAAAAAAAAAAAATGTGCAGGAACTTTAGGCCTATATTTATAATATTATGAATTGTCCGTTCCATTTGGGAGACCCAGTCAGATGAGCTGTCTGTCCCTCTCCCCTTTTTTCACACAGCTTCTGTGCACGGCACCTTCTCAGCAAGCAGGGGTGCCTGCAGCTGCCTGAAGGGGGCGCCAATTTGCCAATTCCCCACACAGTGAAATGATAGAAAAGAGAAAACCGCTTCGCGGCGCAGAGATTTTTATTTATTGATTTTATGCTCGTGCGCCCCCCACGTGACATGAAAAAATCCCGCCCCGGGCGGCTGCCCGGTCCGCCCGTGCCTAAAACCGCCCCTGTTCATAATTGTTAGAACTCAGAAAAAGACTAGTTTTAATAAACAAATAAAGCAACATTTCATGGCCGTTTATATTGCCCATTACTGTGCATTATGTCTTTCTTTGAATACAGTTTATTAAAAAATATTTGAACCATGACTCGGGGTCAATACTATTAGGGTTTGGGTTGGATTATTAATATGTTGTCAGCTTTTGTTTGCTTCGTTAATGTCTTGCCCACTGTATGAAACAGATTTGTTTTGACATAAGTGGACACACACACAGACTGTACACACACATACAAACACACACACACAGTACACACACACACACACGCACACACACACACATATATACAAAGGTATCATTAACAGTGTGAACTTTTGAAGGATGAAAGTCCACTCTCTCGCATTGTAGCTCTCTCCCTCTGTCTCCCTCGCTCTCTTTCCCGCTCTCTCCCCAAGAATCGATGTGCTGATATAAGATTCAGTATAATGAGGATCAGAAACGTCTTAATAAAGGACACTAATCCCCACTTAATCCCTCATTACGCCTCCATCTGCATTCTCGACTCTTACTTCTGCAGAGACGGCACAGTCGGAGCGTATTGTTGGAGCTCGCCTCATCTCTCACCGAGGCCACGGCTGGCTTTGTCTGCCTCTCGGTGTCAGTTATATTTGATCCTCTCATTAGGCTTTCAGAAGAGATGAGCTGCTCTCGGAAAATTGTGCCTTTGTGCGCACTTCTCTGCTATCTGGCGACTGCCGTTGAGAACGAGACATATGCTTAATGACTCCTCCCCCGCGAGGGACCGAGCTGTGCTGTTCGGGAGGGAGATGGGAGCAAGGAAAGGAGATGCTGTGGAGAAAAAGAGTTTTTGCCTAAAGTGTAACAGATCCAAACTTTGGGGCAGTGTGTGATTTGGGGATGTTCCGGAAGTGGGAGATGAGTCCCCTAGAAGTTCTGAGTGATGATGGCCTTGCCAGTCCCATACGATATTGGGGTTCGTTCAGATATGAATTCCCCAGGAGACCTCTCCAGTTTCCTCCTAACCTAATTCCATTTCTCTTTCTCCGTTCACCTAGATCAGTGTGCCACAGGATTTTGCTGGGGGCTCCAGATGATGACAAGGTAGGACTGTGAGAGTACTGCCCAGAGAGGAGATCTGTTCTGGAGGCAGCACTGTGAGGGGATCCAGGGTGGAGATCTGTTCTGGAGGCAGCACTGTGAGGGGATCCAGGGTGGAGATCTGTTCTGGAGGCAGCACTGTGAGGGGATCCAGGGTGGAGATCTGTTCTGGAGGCAGCACTGTGAGGGGATCCAGGGTGGAGATCTGTTCTGGAGGCAGCACTGTGAGGGGATCCAGGGTGGAGATCTGTTCTGGAGGCAGCACTGTGAGGGGATCCAGGGTGGAGATCTGTACTGGAGGCAGCACTGTGAGGGGATCCAGGGTGGAGATCTGTTCTGGAGGCAGCACTGTGAGGTGATCCAAGGTGGAGATCAGAGGATAACTGCCTCTGTGTCGGAGGGTGGAGGCACAGGCAGTAGGACCAACAGCACCTGAGACGAGGAAGAAGTGGAGGGGGTAACAGCACAGCAAACACAGGTTGTTAACTGTGTTAGTCGTCATGGCTGCGAGCAGCAACGGCAGTTAAGGCAAGTCAAGGGGGTTCATCTGTATTCTGTTATGGGGAGAGATCAAAGAAAACTCTGGTTTACCGTCTTGCATCTGAAGGGAAGAACTCAATCAATTTCACATCCAGTAAATGTGTTGGTTCTCTGTGTAAAGATGTATTTTTAGTCCTGGGAAGAATGCTGAATAAAGTTACAAATAAATACAAAAAAAAGCCTGATGACGTTCTCAACATGGTGTCACTGGCCAACACCACACTCAAGCTGTTTACCCCACAACAAGGAGAGCGATGAAAGCCTTTTGTGCAACACTTTATATCACATGCCAACCATATCAAAACCATAACACGACTGAAATGGATAGCACAGTCAGTTTATTTCGCACTTGTCCAAACTGGGAGATGTTTTTATTGCACAAGAAGATGTGTTTGTTTCATGCGCTTTTAGTTTTATCACTTCAATCATCAGAGGAAGGGAGAGAGGTGGGTATCCAATGAATCAAGTAAATTAACAGATTATTAAAGTATTACACGAAACAGTCCATTCAGGTCGCCTGTGACGTCAGCATTTCAAATGTGATGGTGCAGCTGAATGCTGTGGGTTCTACAGACCACTCCCTTCCTGACCTGTTGCAACCATTCCGGATGATGATGGAGTCATCCCTGAAATTCATCCCCTGCACCTCGCCTTTCTGACCCTCTCACGGAGCCGACCGGATGTCCTGAACTGAAAGAGGAGAGCTTGGTTTCCTCTCCCCACCTCTACTTGAACTTGGATGACAGTTCCCCCTGTTTTCATATTCTCACGCCTCCCCTCCACTCTCCTTCCCTCTTCTCTCCTCCTCTCCCCTCCCCTCTTCTCCCCTCCCCTCCTCTCCTCCTCCTCTCCCCTCCTCTCCTCTCCTCCTCCTCTCCCCTTCCCTCCCCTCTTCTCCCCTCCCCTCCTCCCCTTTACTCCCCTCCTCCCCTCCCTTCCTCTCTCCTCTCCTCTCTCCCCTCCCCTTCCTCTCCTCCTCGCCCCTCCCCTCCCCTCTGCTCATGTTTACACTTGGCAAAGAGAGTAGCAAGTGCAAACATTTCTCCCCAGGTGTGTCTCTGTGTGCGTCTGTGTGTGCGCTTGTGTGTGTGTGTATGTGTGGTAACTATGGGAGCACAACTGCAGCCAGACAGAGCATGTGCCAGCCGACCTCCCCATCCACTAATCACACACGATACCATCTACCAGCCGACAGACAGCAGGCACACGTTAGGCCCTCAGGAACTCAACTGGCTTAACTGGCGTAACCAGCCACAACATCACACGCACACACACGCACGCACACACACACACTCCACCTCCGCAGGTACCCCCTGTTTGTTGCTGTTGGCAGCCTCTCTAAGGAAACAAATGGAAGAATTCCATGTCATTAATTGTCTCAATGGGATCAGCCACCAGGCGCTTAGCACCACTGTTGTTTTATTAAAAGCGACCCCTGGGATTTGATTTGCGAAGCAGATACGTTCCACAGAGCACCCTCTGACGTTATGCAGATGCAACATGAACCTCGATCCTCGATTCCTTCACGGTTTTCTTAAACAACGTCTCAGGGCGGAATTGTAAAGCTCGACGTCAAATACCGACATAGATAGCCCCATTAAAACAGTCCATCTCTTGTAACCCAGAGCCATCTCTGGGTTTCAGGCTACATTTGCGGATGAGCATTATCAGTGGAGTGGGAGTCTCCCATCTCCTGTGTTGTTGACACAGCTGCTGTTCATCGGGAGTCCAGGATGCACCATGCAGCCAGCCACCCTCTGTAGGGACTGTGGAAAATATCTCTCAGCCGGTGTCTGAAAACTCTTAGAGGGGGGGGGGGGGGGGCGTTGGAGTGAAGACGTGGATGATTAATTAAGGCTATGGGCGGATGTAAACACCAAACTCTTGTGACATGTCGCAAAGACTATATGTAGCTGACAGAGGTCATCCCACTTAACAGGTAATCTAATATTTTACCGCCTGATTTGGAACTGCAGATGTAGAATGAAACACTGAGAAGAAGCTGTTTTGATGCTTCTTGAATAATTCTCATATCCATCAGTGAACAACTTAAATAAAAGTGATGGGGTTAGGGTTAGGGCTTTTATTGTAAACTGCAGGAAATAACTGGGGTTCAGGTTGTGTTTAGGGAAACAACAATCCGATCCTACCTCTGAGTGGTGTGATGGCAATGCCAGTAGGGGGCGATGGTGCCATTACCGAAGCATTACAGTAAAAAGGAGTTTAAACTCCATAACTCAAATGAAGGAGGTACAAATGTACAGTTGGGCTTTGTAGAAAATGTTTTCCCTCACTAAGACTGAAAAAACTACGACCAAAAAAAACATCCAAACAGCCATGTGTCATGACACATAGATCAAACAGTCCACACACGTAGTTTAAAACCACACCCTGTAGGGAGATTCAAAGAAAACCACAGTGAAAGTGGAGAACTAACACAGCGTTGTGTCTAGTGATTTACTGCACTGTGACAAGCAGACCAGGGAGCAACGACAGTGTTGGGTTCATCATTTGCCGGGAGATCTGAAATCTGTCTGTCAGACATGCCTGGTGTCGTTCCCCTTGTGTTGCTTCAGCCAGGTGTGTTGGTCTGGTGTGGTGTAACTCCGGTGGGGGGGGGGGGGGGGGGGGGGGGGGCTGTCCAACTGCCAACGCCTCAGGGGTGCTTGTGGGGACGGGTTGTTCTGGAGTAATCCCTGGTTTCCTTTTGACAGGTGTGAGATTGGAGCTGTCACACTGAATTGGAAACACACAACAAAATAATGCAAGCTTTGACACACGCCCAGAAGGACTGTGGCTGTGTTGGTCTCCTAACGGTCTCCTAGGCTGTGCTGGTTGAAGAGATCTCACCACAAATAGTCTGTCTCTTTAATGTCTCGATCCTGGTAAGTCTCTAAAGCTCATTCGAGGTGCTGGTGCTGGAATCGTCCGGAAGCAGCTTTGTCATGTTCAGACGAGAAGACAAGAGAAGAAAGAAAGAGATTTCCTCTCCAGTGTGATGTCTAAACTCCAGTGTTCACCAATAATAATTTAAAAACTGTTTGTTCGAACATGGGATTTGTATTAACCTGGATCCACCATTGTCTCTTAAAGGAGGCACAAATACTGCTATTGTGAATCTTTATTTGGTGCCCTTTAAAAAAAGGAAAATAAAATAGGAATGCTTGAATTTTTTTTAAAATAGAAACCATGTCCACAGGTCAAAACAGTTTTTTTCGTCATCTGACGTTATTTCCTGTTTTTCAGGTGACGCTTCAGCCTAATCATCTTATCCAACCCATTGTTGTTACTCAAGTACATTGCATCCAGGAAGTCCTTTCGGCTTTTAATCTGTTGTCATTTCCTCACCTCCTTTTTGTCATTTCCAAGTCAAACCCTCCCTTCTTGATTCTCAGTCTATTCCCATATTCCCAGCGCTCCATTTATCGGGGGTGGAGGGGGGGGGGCTTGGGATTTGAGTGTTTATTTACAATTCATCCGGGGCTTTTGGAGGAGACCTCAAAGTGGCCTTGCAGATCTTCAAACGCAGATCTCCCAAGACCGTGTCCGACTGTCATGTCCGCCGTGGAGACCGCCACGCGCGGCGGCGGCTACAAAGCCCCTGTGTCAGCGGCAGATGGGCGAGTGCTCACGGGCTTTAATCTGTTTAGAGCGGGGATCCTATCCGGATCCGTCTCATGCACCCTGGCGCGGTGGCAGGACTGCTGTAAGACACTGCATTAGAGAGATGAAGGCCCTCTCCGCGCAGCCGCCTCCTGCTGACAGCTCTCCCCTCAGACAGAGAAGGTTCTGGAGGGATCTGAAGGGGAGAGAGGCTTCCTCCTTCGCTCTCTCTCTCTCTCTCTTTCGCTCTCTCTCAGTCTTTTTCTGTTTCTCTCTTTGTCTCTCTCTCTCTCTCTTTTTTTACTCTCTTTTTTGCGCAATGACCTTTTTCCATAAATCCACCAAACGTCTAAATCTTCCAGGGTATTATTCTGTCTTGGGTTGGACCCTTTTCAACTTTCTCTTGCTCACAGACCCCCTAAAAGAAAAAAAAAGAACACGCCGCAGACATGAGTAACACTCTGACAGGGCCCTCGGTGGCTCGGGTTTTCAACGAGTGGGAAACAACTCCTGCCCTTGCTCTGTGTGGTGACTTGAGTGTACATTACAGCAGGGGCAGTCCAAGTCTCCCGAGGGAGGTCGAGAAGAGGGGCCGAGCGCGGACGTCACGTCCTAGTAGCAGGCAGCCGGAGAGGCAGCCAGCCTGGGCTCCAGCCTCCCAGGACTCCCTCCTCTGGCCTGCTACACATCTCCACCCTCCCCCCACATCCCCTCGCGGCTGTCTTCTAATCCGTGATTGGATGTCACCGCAAACACTGGAGACCATTTCCCCTGATGGCCCCTAGGGGCTAAGGTGATAATTGTCCTTTCATCTGGGAATCCCGGCAGCTGCTACCGAGCTGTTGGACTCACTGTTGCTGAATCTGCGTTTGTCAAACAGCACGTAGTCCTCCAGAGCTCAAATGTACAGATCTACATGCAACATTCGTCTGTGCGTGTCGAAGGGTTTATGTAAAGAGTTTGTGTCATTTGTGTGTGTAAAGTATGAACGGATGAGAGGTCAAGAGAAAGGGGAAGACATGCACATGACAAACAGAGAAGAAGAAAGACAGACAGACAGAAAGACAGAAAGAACGAAAGAAAAAATGAAAGATAGAAAGAAGAAAGAAAGAAAAAATGAAAGATCGAACAAAAGAAAGAAAGAAAGAAAGAGAAATGAACCTGGTATGTCCCAGTAACCCTCAGAGGAGGCAGCTGGGAGGCTGGCGGTCGTTCAGTCCCCAACAAGCTGCCATCTCCCTGACATCCTGTCTCCTTCCACAACCCCAATTATCCAGGCCCTCCCTTCTCCCTGCACTCTCCCCCGAAAGAGAGGCTGAACAGGACTGTCCTGGACTGGACACGAGCATGGTGGCTTGTTGCGATGAAGAAGCTGGTTGCAGAAGCGCCTACGCGCACGGTTGGCCTCCACAGTGAGGTCTTTGTTATAGCCCTGCCGGCCAGACAGGCGGGTACATGGACCGCCGTGTTGGTGGCTCGTCGTCGAGGGAGCTGGCCCCAGCTCATGTCCACACGGTCGGCCAGCCCAGAGCCGACACAGAGAGAGCTGGGAGGGGAGCTGGTGGGGTGAAGGGGGGTTTTGGGGGGGGAGGGGTGTAGGAACCACACAGTCTGAGCGGCACATGGCTCAGCTGTGTGAATCCCACGGCTGACTAATCTCCCCACCTCCTCTCGGGGCTCTGAGCCGGCTGATTTTGGGGATCTTTCGAAACATTCGCAGATCGCCCAACGGACGCTCGTTGACACTTGCGTTCTTAAACTTCTGTTATGCAAAGTTGGTCCCTGTGCTCTGTTTACCGTTTCAACAATAAACAGGTTCATGGCCAAATTCTCCAGCTGCCTGATGATATATTGAGTCTTTACAGTTTGAGTCATGTTTTCCCTAACATGTTAAGACATTGCATTTGGTGTTTGTTTTTTTTCAGGCAGGTACAATGACCACCAAACAGCCTCATAGCTTCAATTTGATGGACAGCACAATGGCACCCAGTCAGTTGTCACCAATTCAATAGTCCTTTGAAGAAGTAATTTTTATGGGAATGTGTAACTGTAAACACAATGTCTATTGTTGTCTCTGTCAAGCTGAGCTGTAAAGGAGAAAGAGAGAGAGACACACACACACACACAGACTGAGATATACAGAATGAGAAACTGAAAGATAGCAACAGAGAGGGATATACAAACAGAGTACGAGAGAGATATCAGGCAAGGTAGCCAAACAACCAACAACTATTTCCTTCTGGACGTTCTGTGGAGGATGTCCCCTCCTCCTTGCCCCAAAGAAAAAAACAGAAGAAAAAAACAGCAGTTAGCTGAGATGTGGAAACACGACAGCCGCTGTCAGATCAGTGAAATGAGACACGGATAGTCTAAGAGTACTAGTCATCCTTATCAGAGCAGTGTTCTGAATGAGAGCAGTTTTCTGGATGAGGACGGTCATGTGGATCAGATCAGAGGAACAGGGAGCGGTGTCTAGTACTAGAAGCACCCCAGTGAGCTGTTTACTGTGGAATCGCCTCCATTTGTCAAACATCTTCCTGTAGCGACATCACTTCCCTTCTGGACTGCTGGGAATAGGTGGCTGTTTCCTGTTGCAGAGCCAGAGCCCTTTTGGTGTCCCCCTCTGTTCCAGCAGTGTGTGTGTGTGTGGAAGGTAGAGAAAGGGCGGGTCAACGTCCTCGTTTTGGAGAGGGGTCAGATCAGTCCCGTGTAGTTTGTCCATTTGACTACTTTGTCAACTTTGCACACTTTAGTTTTACTACCATTTTGTTCTTTGTTCTTATTCAACTTTCTGTGGTGCTCTAGCTGAAAGGTTGGCCTCAGTCTAAATGCCAGCCAGCCCTCTATTCACACACCACTACTAAACAGCATTTGCAAAGGAAAGCTAATTCTCCCCTTTCCTTCTATCACCCAACACACAATGACTCTATTTTACTATGCAGTTTATATCAACAAACACATGCATAATTATACACACACAGATTATACACAAACACTATGTAAATACACCCAAACACAGGCATTTGTAATTCCATTGTACAAACACATTCAAGGTAACAAAATCTAAACAAACTGGAACACACAAAAGCTTCATATAAACTGTTATTTACTGTAACTCCAAATATGAGAGAGAGAGAGAGAGAGAGAGAGAGAGAGAGAGAGAGAGAGAGAGAGAGAGAGAGAGAGAAAATCGGTGACAACCCCATTGTGGTGTCAAAGCTGTGTCGCTTCCCCTGAGTCTTGTTAATTCCCATGACTAGGTTCCAGATATTTACCCACAATTCCCTGGGGCGTGGAGCCAGTCTGTTCCTGGTGTTCAATACTGTTCTGCCTCCCCGTGTCTCTTTACGACAGCCTATCATGACCAGCAGACCAGGCAGCACAGAGACGTCTAGACACCAATAAAGAAATATTCCAGAAAACCAACAAACTGATGAAAAAAGATGGATGAAGCACATCACATTATTACAAACACTTATTTGAACTTCTAGGCACAATATAGATAGTATCGTTTATAGAGAAACTGATATAAATCAACACTGTTGAAATATTTCTTAATGTAAATCAGCTCATAATAGCTCATACAGGCTTCCTCTGTTCAGGATCATGTCCTAAACCTTACTAGACTCACTTGTGAACATGATAATTATGTATTCTACATTCTTAGTTTGGGAACTCTTGAAGGATAAGTGATATATATTTGTGAAAGGATCACAAGTATAACCAGTTGTGACACATTGAGAGATGAATGTGGACAGAGTTTATTTATGGGATGTTATTTAATGGAAAGTTCCAGTCCTGGCTAAATCACCCTGGGAACAGACCAAGCCCAGGACCTCTGAGTCACTGCTCAGACATGGGGACAGATCCTGGTGCTGTGGACCTACAGCACAGGTTTAAAGAGGAGGGAGGGAGGGGAGAGGGAGAGAGAGAGAGAGAAAGAGAGAGAGAGAGAGAGAGAGAGAGGATAAGTGAGAAAGAGCGAGTGTGTAGCTGAGAAGGGGATGAAGAGACCCAGGAGGAAAGAAAGTCTCACGAGACGACTCTGAGAAAAAAGACACAACGTTCCCAACATAAACTCCCAATTACCACTACTACACAACGCGTTATCTATTGGAAATTGAAATGTTCTTCATAAAATGGGCCTTTCGGATTAGCCCCAAGTAAAGATTTCAGCCTCTTAAAGATGTCTACAAATCCCTTTGTTCCTGTTTTCTCCTTGCTCTACTGTAATGCACAGATTAAGTTAGACAATGTTATACAACAAGGTGATTGTTATTGCTCGTGAAAGTAAATCAATTGTGCCCCACTGGCATCATGGAAAGGGGATAACAGACCTCTGAAGGATTAAAACGGTGAAAGTACGGCCGTAGTACCACAGTAATTACTGCCTGTGAGAGTACACCTGTAACACGACGCCAGCTGCGTTTGCCTTAAACTTCTCTCACGTTACAGAATTTAAAATCCGATTTCCGGCAGTGATTCCCCCCCCCAGCGAACTTCAACCTTGAGACCCAGGGCGGGGAAGAGGGGGGTGGGGGGGTGGGGTGGGGGGATGGTATCAGGCTGCTGATAGGACATGGAGCCGTGGGGCCGAATACAACAACCCCCCCCACCACCCCCCCATCCCCCAAACAAAAGAGGGAAGTGCACGATGGGACTGGCTCTGGGGGACTTCCTGTTTGTGATTACCGTATGTGCTTGAAAACAGAAGGAGGCGGAGGCTGGACGGCAGTGGAAACGCCTCCCGTGGTGGAAGGACACATGCTGGGCTGGGGGGGTGACGAGGCCTGCCGCTCCGCATCCAGCTCCTGGTCGTCTCTATTTAGGGTCGCAACAATACTGGGAAGCAGCTGGGCCCCGACGTGAAGGTGACAATGCGAGATGCTCACATGTCCAACGGCACGCCAACGAACCGTTAACCTGTTGACATGTTGTGGGGGGAGGGGATGTGGAGCATTGCTGGTAGGGTTGAGTTTTTCGTCCGTGATTTTGTCCGTGAAAGAAGTGCATTAGCAGTGACCTTCTCCTCCTCTCCTGTCCTGCACCAGTGACACTCTCCTGTCCTGGCCCAGTGACACTCTCCTGTCCTGGCCCAGTGACACTCTCCTGTCCTGTACCAGTGACACTCTCCTGTCCTGGCCCAGTGACACTCTCCTATCCTGGCCCAGTGACACTCTCCTGTCCTGGCCCAGTGACAATCTCCTGTCCTGCACCAGTGACACTCTCCTGTCCTGCACCAGTGACACTCTCCTGTCCTGGCCCAGTGACACTCTCCTGTCCTGTACCAGTGACACTCTCCTGTCCTGCACCAGTGACACTCTCCTGTCCTGCACCAGTGACACTCTCCTGTCCTGGCCCAGTGACACTCTCCTGTCCTGCACCAGTGACACTCTCCTATCCTGCACCAGTGACACTCTCCTGTCCTGCACCAGTGACACTCTCCTATCCTGCACCAGTGACACTCTCCTGTCCTGTACCAGTGACACTCTCCTGTCCTGCACCAGTGACACTCTCCTGTCCTGCACCAGTGACACTCTCCTGTCCTGGCCCAGTGACACTCTCCTGTCCTGCACCAGTGACACTCTCCTATCCTGCACCAGTGACACTCTCCTGTCCTGCACCAGTGACACTCTCCTATCCTGCACCAGTGACACTCTCCTATCCTGCACCAGTGACACTCTCCTGTCCTGCACCAGTGACACTCTCCTATCCTGCACCAGTGACACTCTCCTATCCTGCACCAGTGACACTCTCCTGTCATGGCCCAGTGACACTCCTGTCCTGGCCCAGCAGCACCTCCTTGATACTTCAGGAAAAGCCCAGGTGTCCAGACCTCCCCAGTTTGTCCTTCCTCCCCTCCTGTAGCCACTGTAAAGAACACGGGTCTGCCATTCAGAAGAACAATATGGGCAAGTTAGGATGCATAAATCCAAGGGTGAAACACTCAGGAAATAATCAGACTGCTGAACAATGGGCTGGTCTGCCTATTCTCATGTATGTTTCACATCCCCCGGGGCAGATATTGTGAAGTATTGTCTCAGAAGTGGATGTGATGGACACTTCCTCAGTTTTGGGGTGACTTAGTTTAGTACCAGACATGACCTTGAGTTTAACAAGAGGCGCTTTGCATTTAAGAAGAGAATAGACTGCAAACAGAGAGGGTGGTTAATGATTGATTCATTTGGTTTGTTTCCTCTGATTTCCTGATGATTTACAGTTCATAAAAGTTCATGGGACAGGAAACAGGTTGTATTTTTTGTAAAAGGAGCTTTAATAAAACCATGTTTGATTAAGTGATAGTGTCCCCTAACATTTGTTTAGTCATAATTTAAAGTTCTGAAGACTATTTTGTTCTATATCGTTTCCACTTTGTCATGTTATGAAACTTATGAAATGTTTGGAATTTGATCTTTTCAACGCTAACTTAAGGTTAGCCTACCTGATATTCACTCCTGGAAATGACAACAAGCCCTACTGATGTCTTAGATAGGGGATGTCCCTTTAGATTTATATAGTGTCTAGGAGTCCCCCAGTCCTCCCTCGTTTTCGTTTTTCACATCAGCTATATTAGCTCGAACTATCGCACAGTTCCGAAGCGGGCTCTCACAGACATGGTCTGGTGCACGTCCACCCAGCCCTTCATTATCTCTTCTGATCTCCAACTCTTCTATACATTCTGTCTTCCTCCAACATTGGTTCCAGGCCTATTCCCACGCTCGTCTGTGGATATCAACCTGCAGCAACAACACATGCAGACCCAAAACATGGATATAGTAAACATGAGGGCCTGGAGATAGTCTGACACAACAATATCATTCTTAAAATGTCATAACAATACAGAAAATTGAACTGAATACGTGGGAAAAACATTTAAAACATGATATATCTTATTGGTGGCTCGTTTTATTAAGGAGTCATTCCTGTTGCTTTGTGTGTACTATGGTGGGTGCCAAAACCACTCGACGCAATTGAAGTGCAATGCAGCAAAACTCCAGCAGTGTGTGTGTGATGGGTTTGAGTCCCACACTCGCCTTAATGTCACTTTGGTTACAAGCAGGGGCGTTTTTAGACATAAAACTCTTCTGGGGCACAGGCCCCTATTCATATCCCTGGGGCACGTGCTCCAGTAAAAAGGGTCTAACGAGGCCCCTGGTTACAAGTGTCTGCTAAATGAATAGGTCTAACTGTAAATTAAAGTCAGTTATGGACTCTAACAAAATATTAAACAGGCCACAAACGAAAGTTTATTTGATAAAATATTATGTGTCAACATGTGATTTCATGGGATGTAAAGCCCAATTTTTGTTGCTTCAGCATAGTCACAGAAAACGCACTTGGAGTTTCTGTCACAGCAGTTGCTTATCGGACAAACTATCAGTTCCCTTGTCCACACCAAAGATGTTTCATCTATTTTCAATTCAGCCATGCATTAAAAGAAAAATAATACCTACACGTGTTAAAAGGGAGTGTAAACAAACAAACAACCCCCCAAAATATATAATAATAACCGTGAATAGAACGTCAGCAGCTTGATTTTATTTTTAACATTGGGCAGAAAACGTAGAAGGCTGATTATCTTACATGTTTCAAACAAATCCAAACAAAAGGGTTTATTTTGGGTTTACAGGAGGCGTAAGCTTCCCACTCCACCTCTGAAACTTTTGTATTGATCATCAAATAGGCTAGGCTACTTTGCCGTGAGAAAGGCCCACTGGCGCGGAAAAAAATAACGCCCCTAGATGCAGACCATGGAATGGAGAACTACCCAAAGTGTCCCTCAAGACATTTACAACTAGGAACTTGGAGTGACAGTACCTAATGGACGGAGTTCACACTGTGATACGCTGCACACCCTTACTTTTCGGAGCTATATGAGGATGCATTTTACCTTTTTTTAACCTGCCGGAGTTCAAATTAAACGTATGATCTATGTTAACGCTACGTGGAACTATACAACAGCATTAAATCAGAAGAGAAGGAATGCATCTTTTCTTTGTGAAACTAACTTTCCTGGTATCGTTTATCGCTCTAACTCGAGGTGAGTGGATAACCATTCTGTTGTTGATTCGATTGCCGCTGTAAAAGCGAAAGTTTAAAATGTGATGCGCAAATGAAAAAGGCAAGTTAAATATTAAAGCGAAGTCTGTAGGCTACATTTAGCTATCGCACGTCTCCAGTTTTGCACAGGCTAGTAAACTAAAAGCAGTCTCTTAACGCACTTGTTGCACTGAAGTCTCGATTCAGACACCGTAGGCTATCAGATAAGTGGGAGATCACGATTTGTTTAGGTTATTTGTAGCGGAATTGTTTGTTACAGAGCAAACATTGGTCCTAAATATGTTTTCTCCACGTTTTTTTTTAACGTTTGTGTCTATAGTCATTGGAACATTATTATGTTATCTATCAAAATCTTTGGTAAACTATAACGTTATAAATATCACCCAATGGTTTGAATTCTAGCCATTGGGTGATATTTATAACGTTGCTGCAGATTTACTCTCGCTCATTCACAATTTATGACTAACAAAAAAAGAAGTTCCTCGGAGGCAATATTTACACGCCTTGGGATATTCCGCACCAAGTAGATGGCGAGTGCACAGGCTCGCACCTGTGCTCGAGCTTGCGCGGCACCGGGGCACTCTGCCTGGAACTCACACAAGTATGTTTAAACGCGTTCAGTAAGGTAGCCCACCTCAGAGTCACGTATAGCATTGATATGTCATTGCTCAAAAAAGTACATTCTTTAGAACAGCCGTGAAAAGCGTCTGCTGGTGCGCTGTCAAATCCCCTGAAAGAGAAGGCCTTAAAATCGTTCTGTAAGATATGTTTTAGCTCCCTTGAAATGATATAAATGTGAGTATAACTTCTCGTAATTCACCCTCGTAATTCACCATCCTTGACCCAGTGTATTGAACCAACAGGCCAGTTAAATGAATTGAAAAGTCAAACGGAAATGTGGAATGTGATGTGTTTATAAAGTGTTGATGCTGTGTGCTCGCAGGCCTACGATGCTCTACACCCACAGAGTCGTGTTTGAACCAGGGGAGGTGCGAAGCCGCAGCAGATGGAAACGGAGAGTGCAAGTGAGTACAGAGCAGAGGAATGTCACGGCTGATATCTCTGAATACAATGCTCTGGAGATGACATGTCCAGCCAGTGAGGTTCCCCATTGGGTTTTGTGCATCTCTGAGAGCATGAGGGATGTATCTCACTTCACCTATTGGCACATGTCTACTGCTGGGCACCAACACTGGTCTAACCCTAACCCCCCCCCCCCCCCCCCCCAACCAGAAACGTGTGGGGACAGGGATGAGGGGTGTCTTTGGGGTCACTGTGTGCGTGTATGTGTGTGTGTGGAGGGGGGGTGCACAGTGTGTTTTTTACGTGTGCAACCAAGAGTGAGTGTGTGTGTGTGTGTGTGAATGCCAATCCTCAGAGTTGACACTCAACAACCTCCTCGTCTCCTAGACACTCGGAGCCCTAAATCTTGTCTCTCTTTTCTTTCACGGGGCGACAGCTGGGATTTGCCAGAAGCTCTGCGACTATTGTTCTCTCCTTCGATTAATTCTGTGTGACTAATCTGGGCGAGGCTTCCCAGCGAGGCTGCAGTCCTTGTCTCTCCCCACTCCCCTCCTCCCCCGTTTTGTCCCCCTGAATGGCTTTTCTCTCTCTGGGTCTGCCATTAAACTGACAGATGGCAGCAGTGTGTTCAGACTGGAAGTTTTCATAATGGAATTCTCATAGCCTGGGCTTTGAGCTGAAGGAAGTTGAAACATGTTAGCAAGATTTTTCACTTGCTCCCTGTTTTTCTATTTCTTTCTTGGAGTCAGTTTGTATGTACAGCAGACTAGCCTTCTTCTAATCCCAGGAGTCTAATTTCCTCCATTTCCCAGAAGAGCATACCTACCTGAGCATCGTCTCAGTTTCTGGATGAGAAAGACAGTGTCCTACCTCTTCCCGACCCCTAGGGGTCTGTGTGTGTGTGTGTGTGTGTCGAGGGTCAGGTCCTCTAGCACCTCAGCCACCTTGGGTCTGGGCCACATCTTAACCCTGTCTGTGTTTGGCACCCCATCCTGGCTGTCCACAAAGCCGCTGTTGTGCCTCTCACTGTCCCCCTAGACGTGTCAAGTTAAACAGAGCGCTTGGGAGGAGTGGCTGTGTGCCACCGGAGAGAGGCTTCTGGGGCCTGGTGTAGCTGTGTCTCTTGAACGTGGATGTCTGCTGTCATGAGGAGTGGACAGGAGGAGTTTGGAGCTGGCGGTGTTGATGTGTCATTCATTGAGAGATGTTGCTATGGTTTCTTTTGACGTGGACAATGTTCAAACCGTAAACATGGCGGCGAGGGGGTCTGCTGGAGGGTTAGGGTTAGCAGGGCACACTGTCAGGTGAATTCAAACACATTGGAGCTACACAACAAAGTAACTGTAGCCCCTTACAGTAGCAACAACAGCCGGTAGCTCTTAATCCATAGTATTCCTTTACCCTGAACCGAGAATGAGAATAGAGCATTAGAGGTCTGTATTCAGGTCAAGTCCACTCCGTTTATGAAGACGGCATATAGTTGACTGCCAAGAATTCTACTTTACATTCCGTGCCCCCGAATATCATCCTCATATCTGGACTCCTGAGTTAAGACTGGCAGATCAGAGGAGTGTTTATCTCCGGACACTTGAAGGAGTTCTCTCATCTCACTGGTGAACACTAACAGGCCAGAGTTCAGTGTCGGCCGAACCTGTGTTGTTCTGTACCGAACAAACCACTCTTTGTGAAGAGACGAAGGCACGTTTTTCCTGTGTACAGAACCAAGATCCTGTATACCTCTTACCTTATCTCTCT
Source organism: Osmerus eperlanus (assembly GCF_963692335.1). Lineage (NCBI taxonomy): Eukaryota > Metazoa > Chordata > Actinopteri > Osmeriformes > Osmeridae > Osmerus > Osmerus eperlanus. The sequence goes on along the minus strand of NC_085042.1, from coordinate 3,625,070 downwards.
CGCTGTGGAGAGTAAAGTGTACTGGGCTGCTGTGCCGTGTTCCTAACTCAGCTATAGCAGACTCCTGCCCTGTGTGTGTGTGTGTGTGTGTGTGTGTGTGTGTGTGTGCGTGTGTGTGTGCGTGTGTACATTTGGGACAGTTACTTCAGACTGCTAGCACAGTTCTCCCACCGCAAAAGCTGGTACGTCAAAATCCCGTTTGGCGCTCGTGGGCCATCTCCATCCACAGCTATCCACACGGATGAAAGCTGACCCCCCGGGTCCGAGACGTGGAACGAGTCAATGCCACCTCTGTTAGCTACGGACACATGAACCCATCTGGGATCTCCTCTTCCATTCAGACGTAGGAAGTGGCCTCCAAGGGGCTCCGCCGGGGGGGAAGAAAAGGTGCTTAATCTGATCACATGATCAGAGGGCTGGGGCTTTCATGAGCCGCGACCGGTGTCGGCTGATCCTGTCAGTGCTCTTACTGAGTGAGGTGTCTTGGATGTTGCAGGTCGTCAGTGATGGATTCTGATATGTAATCCACAGGGTTGGCATCTGCCTAGACAAATCCCGTGAGTGCTGATTGGTTAGTATGTCTGATGGCCAAGTATGGGAACGTGTTCAGTGAGAGGGCTAGCCTACTTCTGGTTCAGAGTGTCCCTGTGCTAGTCTCAATGCCCCGGATTCAGTGCCCCGGACCCCAGACTAGCGTCCACAAGTGGCAGCACCAACACATATAACCTTGTATAAATACATGTTAATGTCAGTCTGTTTATTGGGCTTATGCAACCACACCTGGCTTTAATCCTCCGAATGAGGTGAGACAGTAGCTAGCGGTTTCAACTTACACATGTCCTCAACCACATGAAGCAGGAGAGTTAAGTGGTTCTCAGCCTTGTAAAAGTACCCAGTAGCTCCAGTCGTTAGACCCCCCCCCCCACCCCCCCCCCTCCCGCCAGCCCCCCTACATCCTCCTTCCTTCAGGCCCAGCTCTGGAGAGTCCCTTGGGGTGCCAGCCTGGTTCCCATGGGCCCTTGTCAGTAATAGAACCAAATAAACAGGGTCTCTAATGAACACTACCAGATGTGGTCTGGAGGGGGGAGGTCAGCCCTCGTGTATGTGATGAGAGGCAGGCAGCAGGGACACAGCCAAGACCCTAAGGGTTCACTTTGAAACAGATCAGACATGAGTCGGGGGAGACTTAGCCCAAGAACCCAGAGTCACCGAGCAAACTGCAGGAAATGAGAAAAGGGAGGGGAAGGGAGAGAAGGAGGAGGAAGGGAGGCGAAGGGGGAGAGAAGGAGGGTAGGTGAAGGAGGAGAAGGAAGGGAGGTGGAGGGGGGGGAGGAGGAGGAGGAGGAAGATGAAGGGAGGTTAAGAGGAGAGGAGGAGGAGAAGTGGGGGAGGAGGAGGGGGAGTGAAGGAGGAGGAGGAAGGGAGGTGGAGGGGAGAGGAGGAGGAGAAGGGGGAGAGGTGGTGGAGGAGAATGAAGAGGTTACGGGACAGTTATTTGTCTTAGGGAACCCCTTGCCAAGTAAAAGAGCTGACTGTCAGTCTTTTCTCATTTAGCGTGTGCTGAAGTTGACTGCGTGCAAATAACCAGGCCTGCATGAACACGTGGAGGGAGATGAAGAGAGGGCTTCCTGTGTTTGTCTTTCAGGTCTTGGTGTGAGATCGGGGGGCATTGTGAGAGGACGGGGGAGGCCGGGGCACCGAGTCAAAGCTGATGTGTTTGCACAGCTCCGTAGCGAGCAGCTGCTAGAAGGTTCCATTCAGGGGCTGAGGTTCAGGGGCTGAGGACAGGTGGAGGAGGCAGCAAACACCAACATTCCTCTCCCTTTTCCCTCCTTTTCTCTCCTTTCCTCTTTCTCCTTCCCTTTCCTCGTTCTCCTCCTCTCTTCTTCTCCCCTTTCTCTCTCCTCGTCTTTCGCTCTCCTCCTCTCCTCTTTTCTCCATTTCTTTTCTTCGGTCCTCTAAAACCACCATCACAGTTTCTGTCAGGTGGTGCTCGGCTGTCCCTCTCTCCATCTTTTCACCCCCCCCCCCCCAACAAAAAAAAAATAGAGCAGCTCAAAGTTTCTCCATCCTCAAGAAGCCTTTAAACGTGGACTTGTGTCATACCATCACTCGCAATCCATAAAAGTGTCATGCTAATCATTGACAATCCATAAATACCAGACAAAACAGGAGGAGAAGAAGGGGAGGGATGTAGGAAGGTTCATGGAGGGGGGGGGGGGTTGAGATGCCATTCCTGTAGAAGGTGGAAAAAAAGGGAAAACCCCACCGGGCGAGATCGAAGCCGCCCCAAAGTCAGAAAGGAATCCGGGAGGAGAGAGGGGAGGGGGAGGGATGGAGGACGTCTGAGGTTGCCTAGCTAGCGTTCAGCCAGACCCTCAATGGGGGGAGAAAGAACAATGGGCCCACTCATTCTTCCATCCCAGCTCCCTCAACAGCTCCAGTGCTATTCAGGGCCCCGGCATGGCCAGGCTGCCTCCGTGCTCCTGGGCTTGGGGGGTGCTGGAGGGATGGGGGAGGGGGGGATGGAGAGGGAGCAGCTGCTGGGCCCTCATTAGCATGCTTGCACCTGCTCCCCGCGGGCCCCCGGCATGGTGCCTGGGCTGGGCCCGGGCGGAGCCTGGGTGCACGTCTGAACCAGTGATGGTATTTGTCCTTTTGGACTTTGGTAGCTGAGCAGGGACCCAACTCTCAAAGAATCTCAATAGTATTACCATGGTAGTCTGTATTATGGTATGGATTGGCATGATGTTTTATAAAGCAATAAAAATGTAATGGCATAAACGAACACATTATTACTTATGTCGAATAAATACCGGGGAAACGATTGACATTGAATAAACACTGAAATGTTGGATTACTTTCGACATGAGGAACAGTCTTCGAGCCTTGCTATCTGCAGCTTCATCATTTCAGTCTTGGGAACACGGACGCAAAGGTATTCCAAGCCCATGCGAGCCGGAGAGCCAATGAGAGGGTCCGCTACTGGACCCTTGACATAGCATTTCTGTCCCTCACTTCATCCCCCGTCGCGAGCTCTCTAGGGCTACGGGGTTACGAGCCGGTAACACTTTAGATCCGGGCGCTTGTGACAAGTGTTACTTCACAGGTAATAAGGCCTTAGTAAGTCAACAAGTCTTCTTAACACATATGGATCTCAACACTAATCCTAGCCCTGACCCGTACTAATATTATTGACACGTATACACATATTTGTGTTAATAAGCATCTTATGAGATCCTTAATTCCTATTTTAGTAACGCTTATTGCAAGCACCTGGGTCCAAAGTGCTGCCCTCCCGTCTACGTGGAGTAGACTTCAAAGCCTCCGTAACTTGAGGGATAATCTCAGTCTCTGGGTGAATGCGTGGCTGAGAGCAAGGCTGTGAAGAGCTGACCAAGGGTGTCGCGGACACTACCTTTCAAGAAGCAGGCCGGATTATGCACAAGAATTCAAAGTCTACGGTTTCCCTGCCTGTTGTGTTCATGCGAGGCTGTGTGTCAGTCACGTCGATCTCTCGTGCAGAACCGGCAGGAGCGGTGGAAGCAGTGTCGTCACGTTCCCCCGAAACACGCGGCCGATCGTCCTCACCCGCCGCCTCAAGTAGCCTGACTCCTCTCCCTCTTCTGTCCCCAGGTGTAGCCATGGTTTCGTGGGGAACCGCTGCCAACACCGAGACCCCTGCCTGCCCTTCCCCTGCCAGCACGGCGCCTCGTGTCAAGCGGTGCCGCGCGGGAACGCGTACGAATACAGCTGCGCCGAGAACCTGTGCCTCAGTTCTCCCTGCCGGAACGGAGGCACCTGTGAGATGCTCAACACCAGGGAGTGGAGGTGCCAGTGCCCCCCTGGGTGGTCAGGTACACACTACTGCCGCACGACCATCCGTCTGCAGCACCAAGCATCTACGAGGGGCCTTATTAAGGGCATCTACAAACTCTTTAGTCAGGGCATCTACTGGGGTTGGGTGGTTAGTGGTTGGAAGAGCTGTTCATACCCAAAATGTAGTTACATTTACATTTAGCAGACGCTCTTATCCAGAGCGACTTACAGTAAGTACAGGGACATTCCCCCGAGGCAAGTAGGGTGAAGTGCCTTGCCCAAGGACACAACGTCCTTTGGCACGGCCAGAATCGAACCAGCAACCTTCTGATTACTAGCCCGATTCCCTAACCGCTCAGCCACCTGACTCCCATAGTTTCTGTTTATAATTCTTTGTGTGGGTGCAGGATGAATGAACTGACTTGACAGCCACCGCCACGTCCGAAAAGTCCCGTCAAAGACGAGCGCGCTCCGTCACGTCCGCCCTAGGAACATGTCGCCTCTCTCCGCTCCAGGTAAAGCGTGCCAGCAGGCGGACCCCTGCGCCTCCGACCCCTGTGCCAACGGCGGCCACTGCGTGCCCTTCGACTCGCGCTACATCTGCCAGTGCACGCCCTCCTTCTACGGCCAGACGTGCAGGCAGGACGTCAATGAGTGCGCCCACAGCCCCTCGCCGTGCAGGAACGGAGGGGTGTGCAGGAACGAGGTGGGCAGCTACCAGTGCCAGTGCCCCCAGGAGTACGCGGGGCAGAACTGCGAGCGGCGCTACCTGCCCTGCAACCCCTCGCCCTGCCACAACGGGGGCACCTGCGTCCAGAGGGGCGACACCAGCTATGAATGTTCCTGCGTGCCAGGTAATAGACGGTACCTGTTCCTGGGTGACAGGTAATAGACTGTAGAATCCAGAGGGTCATACTGAAGTATGCACTATGGAGGGTCCGTAGTCAGATGATGTCATTGAGGTGGAGCAGTTTTCTTCTTCTGTGGTTCAGGGGGGAAGTGGAGCAGTTTTTCTTCTTCTGTGGCTCAGAGGGGAGGTGGAGCAGTTTTCTTCTTCTGTGGCTCAGAGGGGAGGTGGAGCAGTTTTCTTCTTCGGTGGTTCAGAGGGGAGGTGGAGCAGTTTTCTTCTTCTGTGGCTCAGAGGGGAAGTGGAGCAGTTTTCTTCTTCTGTGGTTCAGAGGGGAAGTGGAGCAGTTTTTCTTCTTCTGTGGCTCAGAGGGGAGGTGGAGCAGTTTTCTTCTTCTGTGGCTCAGAGGGGAGGTGGAGCAGTTTTCTTCTTCGGTGGTTCAGAGGGGAGGTGGAGCAGTTTTCTTCTTCTGTGGCTCAGAGGGGAGGTGGAGCAGTTTTCTTCTTCTGTGGTTCAGGCTGGACTGTGAGAACGGGAGAGCAGGAAAGCACGGGGTCTTATCGTGAGGAAGTGGTCCAGAGACAACATCCTCACAGGACCAGGGAAAGCTTGCAGGCCCAAGAAAGGATTTGCATCCCCCTTGCTTTCATAGCCCTCCCCCCCTCCCCCTCCACTCCACCTCTCATCATCCAGTGTGAAGTGTGTGTGAAGTGCAGTGCTGTGTGTGTGTACATGTGTGTGTGTGTGTGTGTGTGTGAAGCGCAGTGGTCTGTGTGAAGTGAGGCTGTGTGGATGAAGTGAAGGTGTATGAACTGCAGGAGTGTGTGTGTGTGAGATGCCGGGGTACGTGTGTGAAGTACAGGGCTGTGTGTGCTCGATAACGTGTGTGTGTGCGTGCGTCATTTGAAAGAGACTCTCTTTTTTCCAGGATTCTCAGGTCAGAACTGTGATCACAACATAGATGACTGCCCCAGTCATGAGTGCCATAACGGAGGAACCTGCGTAGATGGGGTCAACACCTACAACTGCCAGTGCCAGCCACAGTTCACAGGTAACACACACTCACACACACACAGTCATTAACGCACACGCTCGCACACAGTCATTCACCCGCAAACACTCAGAAACACTTCCACACTCGCACGCACACACACAAACACGCACGCACACGGACAATCGAACGACGAGGTTCTCTCAGAAACGGCGCCGCCCCTAACCCCCCCCCCCCCCCCCCCCCCCAGGTCAGTTCTGCACCGAGGACGTGGACGAGTGTCAGCTGATGCCCAACGCGTGCCAGAACGGCGGCACGTGCAACAACGCCTACGGCAGCTACCAGTGCGTGTGCGTCAACGGCTGGACGGGCGAGGACTGCGGCGAGAACATCGACGACTGCGTCAACGCCGCCTGCTCCGCGCGATCCGTCTGCCACGACCGCGTGGCCTCCTTCTACTGCGAGTGCCCCCACGGGCTCACGGGTGAGCTGGGGCGCCGCTCACGTGACCGCGTGGCGGCGACGCGCGTCGGCACACATCTCTGATAGCTCGAGGGTTGCGTGGGGTCGGTGTGGTTCGGCGGCGGAGGACGTGACTACCGGGTCATGAAGTCCCTGTAGGTTTCTTTGGATGAAAGTATCTGCAAAGTGAATAGGTTACATAAAAAAAAAAGCGAATTTGTCTCGGCTTGTATTAGTCTGTCATGTGGTGTGGGAGCCACTAGCTGGAGGTTAGGGTTAGAACTAGGGTTAGGACTGGGCCCTCGGCTGGATGTTAGGACTAGGTCTAGACCCCTGGCTGGTGTGATCCTGGAGCTACAGAAACATCCAATGTGAACTTCGCGACACGACGACCGTTTTTCATCGCATGCATAGTGAGTAAAGCCCGACTAAAAGGCCTCTAATGAACCTGCTTCCCTCCCCCAGGACTGCTCTGCCACCTGGACGATGCCTGCATCAGCAACCCCTGTCAGAAAGGTTCCAACTGTGACACCAACCCCATCAACGGCCGGGCGATCTGCACCTGTCCCATGGGGTACGTCGGAGCCGCCTGTGACCAGGACATAGACGAGTGCTCTCTGGGTAAGACTCCCTGTCAGGGCTGCGTCCTGGCGCTGGTCATTAAGGCGGTTAGCACATGGAAGCTCGAGCTATATTCAGCAGCACTCAAAAACGGTTACACAATTCATGCTTTTTACACCCAAAGTTTACGAAATGTTTACATTTGTGTCTCCGTTTACGTATGGGATCGACTTCAACGCTGCCGCACTGCTCTATGTTGCATATAGTACGTTGCACTCTACAGGTGTAGGTGGTTATGGTACTAACTCGTCACTAAAAGTATAGTACAGGCATACAGGAAATCCAAGATTTCATGATGGTTTTAACAGCCGAGGGGGAACTGGTGAGAGGAGTTCAGAGCACGTTAGCGTCGGCTAACCGGGTTCCGCCATCCCCCCCCTTCTCTAGGCTCGAACCCGTGCGAGCACGCGGGGAAGTGCATCAACACGAAAGGCTCCTTCCAGTGCCGCTGTCAGCATGGCTTCATGGGGGCTCGCTGCGAGCTGGACGTCAACGAGTGCAGGTCCAACCCCTGCCAGAACGAAGCCACCTGCTTGGACCAGATAGGAAGCTTTCACTGCATCTGCATGCCAGGTAACGTTCAAGAACTGTGAGAGTTCGCTCACGGTTTTAAGTGAACTAGCGAAAGGTTGTCTGAACAGCACACGTCCTGTATGAACTACCCAGACAGCCCTCAGATGTAGTCATAGAAACCTCTAAGAGAACCGTCTGTAGATGTTTCCTAAATTCCGCCCCATGTAATGGAAACCCAAGACCACCTAAAGCAGGGAGTAAATAACAGGATTGACCAAAGAAACACAAAATGACAAATTGTTGAACGTAAAAATAGCCATAGAAACTAAAACATTTGAGGTGCCTTTGTTGATCAAAATCCTTTTTGTCCGTTTTTGTGGCGTTGGAACTGTTTTTTTTCCAAACTCGACGAAAACCGACGCGTGCTGTCTTGCTAATTGGCTGAAGGCTATGAGGGAGTCTTCTGTGAGGTCAACACCGACGAGTGTTCCAGCAACCCCTGCCTCAACAACGGCAAGTGCAAGGACAAGATCAACACCTTCGACTGCGAGTGCCCCACAGGTGAGTCTGGGTGCTGCGTAGGGGGAGGAAGAGGAGCAGGAGGGAGGAGGAAGAGGGGAGGAAAATGGGAAAAAGGGGGAGGAAGAGATGGGAGGAAGGAGGAGGAGGAGGGAGGGAGAGGAAGGAGGAGGAAGAGGAAGGAGGAGGAAAAGGTGGGAGGAGGAAGGAGAGTGCCGGGGGGAAGGGAGAGAGTTGTACATTTAGGGGAGGAAGTGGAGTGGCGGAGAGATGAAGACGAGAGGGAGAGGGTAAGAGAGGGAGCGAGGAGAGAGAAAGGAAGAAAACAGAGATTGAAGAGCGAGAAAGGGAGAGATTGAGGAGAGCTAAAGAGAGAGAGAGATATTGAAGAGAGAGTGAAGAGAGAGAACAAGGAGAGAGGCTAGAGGGAGAGAGAGCCCGGGAGAGAGAGGATGAGGAGAGCGAGAGAGAGAGAGAGCCACGTAGAGAGAGCGAGAGCCAGGGGAGAGAGAGGATGAGGAGAGCGAGAGAGAGAGAGAGAGAGCCACGTAGAGAGAGCGAGAGCCAGGGGAGAGAGAGGATGAGGAGAGCGAGAGAGAGAGAGAGAGAGAGAGAGAGAGAGAGAGAGAGAGAGAGAGAGAGAGAGAGAGAGAGAGAGAGAGAGAGACACGTAGAGAGAGCGAGAGCCAGGGGAGAGAGAGGTGAGACAGGGAGAGGGGAGGCAGATCCTAATCCTAGCCCTTAGGCAGGCTTTAGCAGAGGGCCAGCGCTGAACGAATAAAAGAAGGAACGGGAGGGGGAAATCTATAAAGGAGCTGCTTGAGGAAGTTGGAACACGAGGAAAAAGTTTGCTGGTCTTGATGAGAGTAGGGGGCCGACAAACATGGTCTGTGTATCCATGCTGCACTGGCTGCGGCGTTGCTGCCGACAGGGAACTACTTGGGACTTGACTCGCGAGAGGGACAGCGTTAAAGAGAGCGAGGGAGGGAGGGAGGGGAAGAGAAGGAGGGTGGGAGGAGAAGGAAGAGGGGGAAGGAGGGAGGAGAGGGAGGGAGGGAGGGAGGAGAAGGAAGAGGGGGAAGGAGGGAGGAGAGGGAGGGAGGGAGGGAAGAGAAGGAAGAGGGGGAAGGAGGGAGGAGAGGGAGGGAGGGGAAGAGAAGGAGGGTGGGAGGAGAAGGAAGAGGGGGAAGGAGGGAGGAGAGGGAGGGAGGGAGGGAGGAGAAGGAAGAGGGGAAGGAGGAGGAGAGGGAGGGAGGGGAAGAGAAGGAGGGTGGGAGGAGAAGGAAGAGGGGGAAGGAGGGAGGAGAGGGAGGGAGGGAGGGAGGAGAAGGAAGAGGGGGAAGGAGGGAGGAGAGGGAGGGAGGGGAAGAGAAGGAGGGTGGGAGGAGAAGGAAGAGGGGGAAGGAGGGAGGAGAGGGAGGGAGGGGAAGAGAAGGAGGGTGGGAGGAGAAGGAAGAGGGGGAAGGAGGGAGGAGAGGGAGGGAGGGGAGGAGAAGGAAGAGGGGGAAGGAGGGAGGAGAGGGAGGGAGGGGAAGAGAAGGAGGGTGGGAGGAGAAGGAAGAGGGGGAAGGAGGGAGGAGAGGGAGGGAGGGAGGGAGGAGAAGGAAGAGGGGGAAGGAGGGAGGAGAGGGAGGGAGGGAGGAGAAGGAAGAGGGGGAAGGAGGGAGGAGAGGGAGGGAGGGGAAGAGAAGGAGGGTGGGAGGAGAAGGAAGAGGGGAAGGAGGGAGGAGAGGGAGGGAGGGAGGGAGGAGAAGGAAGAGGGGGAAGGAGGGAGGAGAGGGAGGGAGGGAGGGGATGTTTTGTTTTTTTTCCGACTTTGAGCTGTGCCACTGAAGTGGAAGTTATTTTGGAGGGAAACAGCAGAGCTTCGAGGCGGGGTACATCAAAGGACGGGCTCTGAGGAGAAAGCCCAGGAAGCTGAAGAATGCATGTAGATGGGGTTGAACAGCACAGAACACAAGGAACTAGCCTGCTGAACCCCTCTCGTGTGTGTGTGTGTGTGTGTGTGGGGGGGGGGGGTATGGGGGAGTGGTTTGAATGACTGCTAGGGGACGGACATGGGGAGGAGCCTGGTTGTTGTAAAGCTCTGGGTCACCCCGGCCTCAACTCACTCTTTTCATTTCAAACCATCGCCACGGAAACCCCACTGGGGGGAAATTGAAACGTGGGATTCCAGGGAAACTGGGCCTAAATCCGTGTATTACTGTGCAGAGGTGCACATTCATCCGATCTGCCAGGTTTGTGTTAACTGTTGGTTCCAGCGGGGGGACAAAGGCTTTATCTCCTAATCAGAGCAGAGTCCTTCACAAGCCCCTAGAAGAGATCTCCTTCTGTGGACTGGACCGACTGATTGGTTTGGAGGGAAAAGCGATTAGCATAACTTCCGAGCACCAAGTGCAGGGGCCTGCTGGTCGGTCTAAAGAGAGGAGGGGTCAAAGGTCAAGCTGCTCTTTCTGTGGGGTGGGGACCAGATGGGGATGGCGAAGTTCGGAGGGGACAAAAGGAGGGGACCTGCCCGCTCTAACACTGCAGTGAAAGGCAATCCTCTCTCTGTCATCCCTCCCTCCCTCCCTCCACCCCCCTCCCCCCCACAGGCTGACATTCACTCTCTCCTCTCTCCTTAAGAGAATTATCTTACGAGTGTTGAATACACGGGGCGGCATGGTCATTAGCATGCATGCCTAGTTGTAGAGGGCCCTCGTTCTAATGTAAACACACACCACACACACACGCGCACGCACACTCACCCGCTCTCCTTGTTTTCCAGGCTTCAGTGGTAACCACTGCCAGATAGATATTGACGAGTGCGCTAGCACACCTTGCCAGAATGGGGCACAGTGTACGGACGGACCGAACAAGTACACCTGCAAATGCACTGAAGGTACAGCCGACGTCTCACAACAGTGGAAAGATCCAGAAAGATTCGTACATTTGTGTTTATAGTAGCGAATACATGGATATTTGTGTGTGTGTGTGTTGCGTCAGGCTACTCGGGTCAGCACTGCGAGACGGAGATCAACGAGTGTTCCTCGGGCCCCTGTCACTACGGCGACTGTATAGATGGGCTGGCCACCTTCACCTGCAGCTGTCGCCCTGGTTACACGGGCCGGCTGTGCGAGACCAACATCAACGAGTGTCAATCTCAGCCTTGTAGGAACGGGGGGACCTGCCAGGACAGGGACAACGCCTACGTCTGCACCTGCCCCAAGGGGACAGTAGGTGGGTTACACTTGGAACACCAACCCAGCCCTAGTTACGCCTAGCCTACCTAGCAACACCAACCCAGCCCTATTTACGCCTGCCCTACCCTAGTTATGATGATCCTACCCTAGTTATGACAACCCAACCCTCACTTATGACAACGGCAACCTCTCTCTTTCTCTCTCTCTCTGACACACATCTCTGTCACAATCTGTCCATCTCTGTCCTCGTCTCATTCTCTTATTCTCTCCGTCACTCGCTCCTGCCTTTCAACAGCTTGTCGCTTAGTGGGCGTGGGTTGAAACGGGAGGCTAAAAGCCCTGTTCTTCTCTCTCTCAGGGGTCAACTGTGAGGTCAACATAGACGACTGTCAGAGCAAGCCATGTGACTACGGGACCTGCAAAGACAAGATTGACGGCTACGAATGTGTCTGCGACCCTGGCTACACCGGTAAGTGGGTTGTGAGTGTGTTGTGAGACAAGCCTGGAAATCCCAGACGAGAGTGCAGAACACTGTATGTCTCCCAAAAACAACAATTGACACATCATTAAGAAAACCCAAATTGTGTGGTAGAATTCGATATCCATAGAGTCTTCTGATCAAGCTTGTCAGGTGAGGACAGGGGGAGGGGAAAGGGAGGGAGGGAGGGGTGGTAGGGTGGGGGGACAGATGGCGAGCGAGCACACTTCTCAGAGACGGGCGGGTATCCCTCTCCCAGTCCCACCTCCAGACACGCCGCGGCCCGCCGCGCTTTGAACAAGAAACCTCTCCCGCAAAGCCTCCTGAAAACCGATCTGTTAAAAGGCTGGAGAAGTGCTTGAACTCTCTCAGCCATATCTGGCTCCTCCCGGATAATGGCCGTCTCCTCCGGTAGCCGGCGAACTCCACCGTGTTTCTGTAAACGGATACACTTGCCGTGCCGATAGAGGGCCTATTGTGCGGCCCTTTGTGCGGTGTCTTCTAGCAGGCTGTGCTTTGTGTTCAATCAGAATCAGAATCAGAATGGGCTTTATTTGCCATTGAAAGTTTGCACAGACAAGGAATTTGCAACGTCAACAGGATGTTTTCAAGGAGACCCGTTTCAACCAACTTGAGGATCTATGCTAAGATGTCCTCGACTCTGTGTTACTGTCTGTATTCCTGTTTTACTGGGACTGTGTTACTATCACTGCCAACTGCCGAGAGACCTCAAATCCTGTCGTCGTGTCCCTCAGGCACCATGTGCAACATCAACGTCGACGAGTGTTCCCCCAACCCCTGCCATAACGGCGGCACCTGCCAAGACGGCATTAACGGCTTCACCTGCGCGTGCCCCGACGGCTACCACGACGCCACCTGCTTCTCCCAGGTCAACGAGTGCCTTAGCAACCCCTGTATCCACGGCCACTGTCAGGACAAAGTCAACGGGTGAGTGTTCGGGGAACAACTCAGCGAAACCGGACGAGAAGCGTTTCTTTCTTGTAGAGAAAGAGTGTCGTGAGTCGAGGCGAATGCTCGTTGTTGACGAAGGTTCGATTCCCGCTCAGGTACGACTGTCTGTGTGACTCGGGCTGGAGCGGGAAGCAGTGCGACATCAACAACAATGAGTGCGAGTCCAACCCGTGCGTGAACGGGGGGACGTGCAAGGACATGACCAGCGGCTACACCTGCTCCTGCCGGGCTGGCTTCACTGGTGAGCGCGCGTGTGTGTTCTTGAACGCTCCCCTCATCCCAGCCCTGATATTGCTACTCAACTCGCTTTTGACGTTTGGATGGTTTCCAGGTCCCAGCTGCCAGGCCAACATCAACGAATGTGGCTCCAACCCGTGCCTCAACCAGGGCTCCTGCATCGACGACGTGGCCGGCTACAAGTGCAACTGCTTCCTCCCTTACACCGGTATGAAAATATTGACTTGAGGAACGTTTGATATGCTAAGACTAAAGCGTCTGCTATTTCCTGCCTGTGAGTTTTAAGGTCCTAGTTGTCCGGCACCGCGATAAAACCACGGATGAAAAGGCATGTTTAGGATTCTCGTTTTCCACTAAAGTTCAGCAACAAGACTTCCGCTGGGTGTAAAGGCTAAGAGCGTCTGTTGACATTGGCTCTCTGTGACACTTCTGTGTCACTGATAACGAGACGTGAACAATATTTTCCTCCCAAGTGTGTCCTCTCGTGAGGTATTATTTCAAAAAACAGATAATGATGGACCACCTCTGGGCGATTCTTTTTATTGATTCCCTGAGTTTTCTTTTTGGAAAAATCCACATATCATCCCAGCCCTGGAATAATAGTAGGGCTTGTCACGCGGGTGGGAATGGGTGCTTGACACATTTCCTGTTTGCCGGCTTCCTGTCTCACAGAACAGCAAATGCTCAGACAATGACAGGAAGCGGCAGGCTGTTTCCTGTCCGAGCCGGGTGTCGTGGAAAACAGATTGGAACATTTGGTCCAAATAGCTCCAGTACTGTCCGTCTTTTCAGGCTGGCTGGATTTACTTTCATGTTGCACACAGAATAATGCCCAATACAATTACATATGCAAGTTTACTTAGGTTGTTATCACACTAATCCCATTTTACAAACTGTAACCACATCAACAAACAACAGCCTTGTCCACCAATCAGATCCTTACCACAGCCTTGCCCACCAATCAGATCCTTACCACAGCCTTGCCCACCAATCAGATCCTGACCACAACCTTGTCCACCAATCAGATCCTTACCACAGCCTTGCCCACCAATCAGATCCTTACCACAGCCTTGCCCACCAATCAGATCCTGACCACAACCTTGTCCACCAATCAGATCCTGACCACAGCCGTATCCACCCGGCCCCAAATGCTGTGATACCAATGTGTAATACATTAATATGAGCTACAGGTGATAACGTGTGTGTGTGTTAGGTGAGAACTGTGAGACGCTGCTCGCGCCCTGCAGCCCCTTGCCCTGTCAGAACGGAGGTGTGTGCAAAGAGTCCGAGGACTACGAGAGCTTCTCCTGTGTGTGTCCCAAGGGCTGGCAGGGTGAGATGACCACACGCACTCCGCGCGCACTCCACACACACTCCGCGCGCCCTCCGCACACACTCTCTGCCCACATTCTCCGCAAACACTCCACAGACACACGGCGCACGCACTCCGCACACACTCCGCACACAGACCCTCCACACCACCCCCCCCCCCCCCTCGCCCCTCTTCTCCCTCCCGAGCCCTGTCTCTCCTCCTCCCCTCAGGCCACACCTGCGAGGTGGACGTCAACGAGTGTGTGAAGAACCCCTGCCTCAACGGCGCCACGTGCCAGAACAGCCCGGGCGCCTACCGCTGCAGCTGCAAGCCGGGCTACAGCGGCCGCAACTGCGAGGTCAACACGGACGACTGCAAACCCAGTAGGTCCTAGCCCTCCTCCCCTATCCTCTGCCGAGCTGGGTGGGACGCAGGGAGAGTCTGAATTGTAGGCCGGGCGACCCCGCCCCCCCCCCCCCCGCCCCCACCTCTCATATGCTAAAGCCTGGAGTTGCCGGACAGTTGGAGTCTCCGCTTGATGGTTCTCACACCTCGACTGACTGTTGCATTGCTAGTCATATGTTGACAAGTAAGGTTCAAGGTGTGGCCCGATTGGTCGTTCCTACAAATAGCAGTTGGGTATAAAAGGGAATGTGGAACATTGTTCTCTAGATTGTCCTTCTCCTGAAGGCTTCTCCTCAGCTCTGGCTTCTCCTACTCTTTCTCCATGCTCACCGCTCACTCTTTCGCTCTCTGATTTACACTAATCGTGGTAGAGTAAGTCAGTTTTATAACCTTCATTTTGTATCACGTTTGGCTTGTATTTGATTTAATTAATTTGCAATGCTAATACATATCACTTTCATATCAAATCAAAATGTATTTGTATAGCCTTTTTTACACGCAAGCATGTCACAGAGGGCTTCACATATGCTCATAGAACCGCCCCTCAACCAACCTAAACCCTCAAGGAAGACAAGGAAAAACTCCTAGAAAAACTCACTAGAGGAGAAAAAATGGAAGAAACCTAAGAAACCTAAGAAATTTAACTTTACTTCGACCATTTTTGCTCTGGTTTCAATCCATAGAGTCAAATACCTGCAATTCCAGCATATTTGGTTAATATTAATACACTGTTCAGCTTACCCCTCTTCCTTTAAACGTAGTGGAATGGTTTTGGTTGTTTGACCAATATTTAAATCCCCTAGAGAATTGCCTTTAGTGGCCAAGTGTGTGTAATTTGGCTCCGGTTTTAACATTGTTCTCAATGTACTCAATGTAGAACTAGCCCTAAGGTAGAACAAACAAGGGCAAGTACATTGAGCAAATGAAGGTCTAAATAACATAGATCAAATAAAAATAGGGTTTGGGTTAGGTCACAGAGGCCACAGTCTCTCGGCTAGCAACGGATGAGTTGACATATTGGGGTGATTTTGTGACATCAAACCAGTGATGAAAGGGAATCAGGAAGTCCGAAAGACGACAGTGGGTCCGAGGAACTTGCGCTAAGCTAAAAGCTAACTGCCCACGGCCTCCCTCTCGACCCGCTCAGACCCTTGCAGCAACGGGGGCTTCTGCCAAGACGAGGTGAACTCCTTCGCCTGCAGCTGCCTTCCCGGTTTCCGAGGGATGAGGTGCGAGGAGGACATCAACGAGTGCGACAGCGACCCCTGCCAGAACGACGCCAACTGCACCGACTGCGTCAACAGCTACACCTGCACCTGCTCCCCGGGCTTCAGTGGCATCAACTGTGAGACCAACACGCCCGACTGCACCGAGAGGTAATCGGTCACTACACTGTAGTCGCGCCATGTTTACGGTTCATGGTCAATATTTTCAAGTCGGCACAATGTCTATTACCTGAGCTTTTGTCCGACATCCCGTCTGTCGGGCTAGTGTGCTGGCCCCCCCAGTGCTCGACCCTAAACCTTGTCAACTTCTGCCCCCAGTGGTAGAGAGTCATCCCAAGCCAAACAGACAAGAATCGTCAACCGTTACAATGACGGGACACTTGACCATTTCAGAATGAACTTTGTACTTTTTAGGGTGAATCCTTCTGTTTTTAACCGCATGGACACGCGTGAACCTTTTTTTGTTCTTCTTCCCCCAGCTCGTGTTTCAACAGTGGTACCTGTGTGGACGGCATCAACACCTTCACCTGTCTGTGCCCGCCGGGGTTCACGGGCATCTACTGCCAGCACGACATCAACGAGTGCGACTCCAAGCCCTGCGTCAACGGGGGCACCTGCCTGGACAGCTACGGAACCTACAAGTGCTCCTGTCCCCACGGATACATGGGCCTCAACTGCCAGGTAGCGCGTTCCTGTGTTTTTGGCGGGAGTGGATTTGCAAGGGGGGGGGGGGGGTGGGGGGGATAGTTTGGGTTGGATACTTTTAAACTCATGCAGAAATGCCTGGTTTCCGCTAAATGACCTACCCCGCGGTTAAATGTGCTGTTGGTAAAGGTCAGTTCCACTGTGCTGTGAAATGAATGTCCCTGACCTATGTGTGTGTGTGTGTTAGAATCTGGTGCGCTGGTGTGACTCGTCGCCCTGTAAGAACGGGGGCAGCTGTTGGCAGAGGGGCACCAGCTACACCTGCGAGTGCCAGACAGGCTGGACTGGTCACTACTGTGACGTGCCCAGTGTGTCCTGCCAGGTGGCGGCTAAGCAGAGAGGTAAGGAGAGAGCTGCTCTCTGGACGAGTGTGTGTGTGTCTGGATGTCTGGGTGTGTGGACGTGCGTGCGGCTGTGTGTGTTTGTGTTGGTGTGTGTTTGTGGTGTGTGTGTGTCTCTGCGTGTGTATCTGGACGTGTGTGTGTAGCTGGTCATTGTGCTTTTCCAGTGTGAATCCTCATCAGACTGTGTTTTCTGAACTGGGTGAATGAAGGGTTAAACCAAGACAAGATACAGGTAACATGATGACATACTTATCTTCATCTGTCTGTCGCTCCACGTCTGTATCCCTCCCTCCCTCCCTCCCTCCCTCCTTCCTTCCTTCCTTCCTTCCTTCCTTCCTTCCTTCCTTCCTTCCCTCCCTCCCTCCCTCCCTCCCTCCCTCCCTCCCTCCTCCCCTCCCTCCTCCCTCTCTCCCTCCTCCTCCCTCCCTCCTCCCCTCCCTCCTCCCTCTCTCCCTACTCCTCCCTCCCTCCTCCCTCCCTCCCTCCCCCTCTCACTCTCTCCTCCCCCAGGTGTGGATGTGCTGCAGCTGTGTGGTAACTCTGGCCAGTGTCTGGACGCAGGCAGCAGCCACTACTGCCAGTGTCAGGCGGGCTACACAGGCAGCTACTGCGAGGAGCAGGTGGATGAGTGCACCCCCAACCCCTGCCAGAACGGAGCGACCTGCACCGACTTCCTGAGTGGCTACGCCTGCAAGGTGGGCAGCTCGATTTGACTGCTCACTCAGAGCACTGCCACGGAACGTTCTAGAAAAGGCCGCTTCTTTAAACGTGAGCCGAGCTGGTGGACTCCTGAGGGGTCTGGAGCAAAATGGTGCTGTCATACATCAGTGATGCTCCTTCATTCATCATGAATGCACTGCCAGGTTCTGTTGGGCTTCATAAAAACCTTGCTTTCACTATGAACTCAGCACTAGGACAGTGAGGAGAAGGAGAGTATTAATTGATGCTCACCAGCGTGTTGAAAGATATCGCTGGCCTTGACAGAACGCAGGGCCAGGAAAACAGCTCGGTAAACAGAATAAGCTGTGTTTCATGTCAAACATCGATCTGACTCTCTTTTTTCCTCTTCCTCTCTTTTCCTCTAACTCTTTTCCCCTTTCTCTGTCTTTTCCATTTTCTCTCTCTCTCTCCCCCCTTTCTCTCTCTCTCTCTCTCTCTCTCTCTCTCTCTCTCTCTCTCTCTCTCTCTCTCTCTCTCTCTCTCTCTCCCTCCCTCCCTCCCTCCCTCCCTCCCTCCCTCTCTCTCTCTCTCTCTCTCTCTCTCTCTCTCTCCCATTTTCCTCTCTCTCTCTCTCTCTCTCTCTCTCTCTCTCTCTCTCTCTCTCTCTCTCTCTCTCTCTCTCTCTCCTTTCTCCTCTCAGTGTATACCAGGCTACGTTGGGACCAACTGCTCCGAGGAGATCAATGAGTGTTTCTCCCAGCCCTGCCGGAACGGGGGCACCTGCATTGACCTGATCAATCACTACAAATGCTCCTGTCCCAGAGGAACACAAGGTCAGGGACCCCACCCACCTTGCTCTTCCGCACCACCCCCCATCCATCCATTCCACCCTCCACCCCTCCCCCTCCACACATCCCCCGTCCCTCCATCCCTTGCCTCTCTGCCCCCCTACACTCCAGATGTCTGCAGCGCTTCATTAATTAGGGCTTAACAGCCCAGCGCATGTCTGAACTGGATTTCTCTAATGAAGGTGACCTGTCTACGCGTCAAAGCGCTTGTGCGCGCCCCTAAGAAATCCGGTTGTTGTTTTTTGGGGGTGATTGTTTACAGTCGGTCAGCGCAACGTGTTCTTTCAAAAAAAGGACAAGCGTCGTGGTCGGCACTGACCGTTTTTTTGTCCCTCTCCCCCCACCGTATCTCTCAGGGGACCACTGCGAGATCGACGTCAACGACTGCACCCCGTTTTCCGACCCGGTCACCAAGGAGCCCAAGTGCTTCAACAAGGGGAGGTGTGTGGACCGCGTGGGGGGCTACCACTGCACCTGCCCGGCCGGCTACGTGGGCGAGCGCTGCGAGGGCGACGTCAACGAGTGCCTGTCGAATCCCTGCGACCCCCGGGGGACTCACAACTGCGTGCAGCTCACCAACAACTACCGCTGCGAGTGCCGGACGGGATACACCGGTGAGCAGCGGCCAAACTCAGAGACACACTGCAGGGTGTGTGAAATACTGAGCACGTGTGAGTCAGGTGGCCGAGCGGTTAGGGAATAGGGCTAGTAATCAGAAGGTTGCCGGTTCGATTCCCTGTCGTTCCCCAAAAATGACGTTGTGTCCTTGGGCAAGGTACTTCATCCTACTTGCCTCGGGGGAATGTCCCTGTACTTACTGTAAGTCACTCTGGATAAATGACTAAATGTAAATGTCATTGTCTGTTTCGAATTTGACCCTTTCAACGGGCTAATGAAGGTCAAATGATCATGTCGTTCGACTGCCTAACAGAGGCATGTTGGGACAAATTAGCTGAGGAAGGACTCGGATTTGAAAAAAAGGTGGTCAAACACGGAAGCCTGGGTGAACTTGTAAAGGTGACGCGTGTGTGTGTGCTGCTTGCGGTCAGGCCTGCGTTGTGAGGAGGTGTTTGATGGCTGTAAAGGCAGACCCTGTCAGAATGGAGGCTCCTGTGCGGTGGCCAGCAACACTCCTCAGGGCTTCATCTGCAAGTGTCCACCTGTGAGTAAACACACACACACACACACAAAGACTCACATGCACATACACACTCACAGACACAGAGTCACCGTGAAGAATCTCCGCGACAACATACACTCACACACGCTCACACACAAGTACACATTCCTCTGTCATTTCATCTCATGCCTGCCTTTTACCATACCAGAAATGCCTTTTTGCTCATGACAATACAATACCGTAAACCTCCCACCTGAGGCTTACTGCTGTTTAACCCATCACCGATTGTAGTGTCCAGCTGTGTTCACTCATTCGTCGTGCCACGACAGGGTTACACCGGCTCCACGTGCGAGTACGACGCCCAGGCTTGCGGCTCCCTCCGCTGCCTCAACGCCGGCACCTGCGTCTCCGGCCCCCGGAGCCCCCGCTGCCTCTGCCCGCCCTCCTTCGCCGGGCCCGAGTGCCAGTACCCCAGCAGCAGCCCCTGCACGGACAACCCCTGCTACAACGGGGGCACGTGCGAGTACACCTCGGCCCCGCCGTACCACCGCTGCATATGCCCCTCCCGCTTCGACGGGCTGCTGTGTCACATCCTGGACCCGCGCTCCACGGGGGGGTTCGGCCGCGAGATCACCCCTCCTCCCCCCACCGAGGTGGAGGAGAGCTGCCCGGTGGGCCAGTGTGCCGAGCGGCGGGGGGACCGCTCCTGCCACGCGGCGTGCAACAACCACGCCTGCGACTGGGACGGCGGCGACTGCTCGCTGAACTTCGACGACCCCTGGCAGAACTGCACGGCGGCGCTGCAGTGCTGGCGCTACTTCGGCGACGGCAGGTGCGACCAGCAGTGCAACAACGCCGGCTGCCTCTACGACGGCTTCGACTGCCAGACCGCGGAGGCGCAGTGCAAGTGAGTGCTGCATGGCCCGGAGTGCTCCGGGAAAGTCTTGAGCAGACTGGTTCAAACAAAACAATATACCCTGAACAATAGTAAAAATTTGAATATATATATTATAGATAATAATCCTGGATGCAGCCTTCAGTGTCTGGCTTCTCCATGTCTTTGTAATAATGTAATAATTTACAGAATGTATATAAAATATATCATTATAATAAATTATATATTTATTTATTTAGGGTTGAAATATGACTTATATATCAAGTAATAAATATAGTCAAGATAGGGGTCTTCGGAAGAGTGTTATTTTGATCCGAAGCAACCGACGATTCTTAATCTTGTCCTCTTTCTGTTGCGTCCGCCCACCAGCCCGCTGTACGACCAGTACTGTAAGGACCACTACGCGGACGGCCACTGCGACCAGGGCTGCAACAAGGCCGAGTGCGAGTGGGACGGCCTGGACTGCGCCGACGACGTCCCCGAGAAGATGGCGGCGGGCCGCCTGGTCCTCGTGGTCTACATCGCGCCCGAGCAGCTCCGGAACATCACCTCCTCGTTCCTGCGCGAGCTCAGCCGCGTGCTCCACACCAACGTGCTGTTCCGGAAGGACGCGCGCGGCGAGCTCATGCTCTACCCGTACTACGGCAGCGACCGGGAACTCGGGAAGCACAACAGGAAGCGCTCGGTGGACTGGTGGGAGAAGGGGGTGGCAGGGGTGCTGGGCGAGGTGAAGGCGAGCCTGTCCCAAGTGCTCAGCAGAGACAGGAGGGAGCTGGACCACGTTCAGATTAAAGGGTAAGAAGGTTTTGTACGACGCACGATAGAACCTGAGAGTACATTCACGATGAATGAAGGAGCACTGAGGATGTAGAACAGCTACGGCTTTTCAGACTTTCCAGACTCCTCGGCTCGGCTCGCTTTGAAAGAAAGCGTCTTTGCTCGCCCTCAAACGAGTTTCATAGTCAGTTTGTTTAAAAGCATCGGTAATATGAACGTAACGTGTATCCGACCGCTTCGAGTGGGGTAAATGAACACTGTGACGTCATTCGTGCGTCGTGTCTCCTCAGGTCGATCGTGTACCTGGAGATCGACAACCGGCAGTGCCTGCAGCAGTATGAGGAGTGCTTCCAGAGCACCACGGACGTGGCCGCTTTCCTGGGGGCCCTGGCCTCCAGCGGCAGCCTCGACATCCCCTACGTCATCGAGGCCGTCCGCAGTAAGTGTCCTTGTGTAGCTCTCCTCCGGTGAAAAAGACCCAGATATTTACCCCCCTAATGGTGTTTAAAAGGCGTGTCCGTGTTTTTTCCCCAAAGAATACACACACAGACAGCCAAACAGAAAACATCCAGAGTCCCGCCCCTTCATCTAAGGGGTGCCGGGGGCTCTCGGATTGTGTGTTTGTTTTCCAACAATGGAACAAATGCGATTTTGAATCGGACGGACTATACAATCAATCATACCGTTGGTGTGTAAATCCTTTCGCTTCGGGCCTCAGATGGTTAATTGCCTGAAATCAACTCAAACAGGCCCCTACTGCAGCTACATACCAGTCTACTGCTCCCTCCCTCTCTCTCTCTCTCTCCCTCTCTCCTTTTTCACTACGCACGCACACACACACACACACAAGTTCATCCCACAGTGTGAGGCTGCTGCAACCTTCACCTCTCTGAGTGTAATACCAGGACTTAATGCATCTCTAAGGGTTTAGGTGGGGAGAGTTTATCATTTCAAAATCGTTAGCGGAGGGAAAAAAGAGAAGGGGAAAAATTGATCGGGAGTGTGCTAGAAGTTGGGAGTCTTTGTTATCTTGAAAATCCGAATAAATCCTACGTCTTTACAGCTTACAGCGCGTGCAGTAATTTGAAGTTCATTAATCCCCCCCTCGTTTTTTTTCCCCTTAAAGAAGAAATGGTAAAGTTGTCTCCTGGTACCCTGGGTTGAGAGAGAAAGGGGAGGCGTTTCTCTCTCTCTCTCTCTCTCTCTCTCTCTCTCTCTCTCTCTCTCTCTCTCTCTCTCTCTCTCTCTCACTCTCTCTCTCTCTCTCTCTTTCTTTGCTCTTTTTTATGTGCCGGCTCTTAGATGGGGGAGCGGTTAGCAATTCAGATTATCAGAACAGATAGAACAACCTCGTTTGACAAACGTGAGGGGGGCTCATCATTTTGGTCTGGGCGCCGCTGGCTGATGGACAGAGCTCAGGGTCCTGCGTTGGAGCGGGATCCATCCCAAGCCTAGCCGAGCTGGACTACCCGCCCTCGCGCTCCCCCCGCAACCCCGCAACCCTGACCATGCTTCCCCTCCTCGCCCATCCAGGTGAGTCGGACCCTACCCCTCCCGTGCTCTACCCCGTCTACGTGGTCCTGGCTGGGCTGGGTCTGCTGGCCTTCCTGGGTGTGGGGATGGTGGCGTCCAGGAAGCGGCGGCGCGAGCACGGACAGCTGTGGTTCCCCGAGGGCTTCAAGAGCAGCGAGCCCAGCAAGAAGAAGAGACGGGAGCCCGTCGGGGAGGACTCGGTGAGGCTGAAGTAAGTTTGACGCGAGGGCCCGGAACGTTCTCCTCGTTGGGTTTTCGTGTCGGGTTCCCTCGTCGAGTGTCCTTGTTGGGTTCAGCTGTTGGGTTTCTGTGGAGTTTGGATCTACTTTCCTGAGTCGTCAAAAGTTGGGTTGTAGAGTAGGGTAAAATAGGGTAGGGTAGAAAGTAATTTTCCTTTTTTTGGGGGTGGGGGGGGGGGTAGCAGTAAGGAGAAGCTGTGTAGTAAGAGAGATGTGGACGAGACGTGGGCGGGCTGGGTACCTCCTGAGAGGGTCACAGCAGGTTTAGGTAGCGGTGTGTTAATTGACTCGTCTGAGCTGGCGAGCGGGACAGGGTGGGGGGGGGGGGGGTGGGGCTCAGTCGACGCTTTCGTCTCCGGCGCCGCCGCTAATTGAGGGAGGACAGGGTCGGGGGTGCAGCTGCTCACTGCTTCTGGGTCCTCACTGGAGCCTGTCTCTCCCTTGACCGCAGACCTCTGAAGAACCCCTCGGACCTGGCCCTGATGGACGACGCTCACCAGGAATGGGCGGACGAGGAGTCGTCCGACGCCAAGCGCTTCAGGGTAAGGAGGAGAAACACAAGCAGCCGGCCGGACGGGGGGGGGGGGGATTCGCCCGAGAAGAACCCCCACTGGTTCTGGCAGGTTCGAAAGTTGACCTGACGATGAGGAACATAGCTTCACGCTCATTCGTTGATTGATAACGACATTCTGGACATTCTTTGGGTGGGTTAACGGCTGACACCCAGACTTGTGGTTTCTGTAGCAGTTTGAGGAGCAGGCGATCCTGGATCTGGAGGACCAGCCGGACCAGCGGCAGTGGACCCAGCAGCACCTGGATGCAGCCGACCTGCGGGTCCCCTCCGTGGCCCCCACTCCCCCCCAGGGAGAGATCGAGAGCTACTGTATGGATGTGAACGTCAGAGGACCAGGTGGGTGAACTGCTACTCTCTAAGTCGTTAGGGAAGGGTTTCAGGGTGGATAGACTGTGCTCCTTTAGGCTGGCACGACTACAACAAATCTTTTTTTTTATTTTATTCTTTTTTTTTGTGGTGTGGTGAATGTTGAAATGAGGATAATTCAGTCTGTCAGTGAGCCACTACCAGTATTCTAACTGATTTCTGAAGATTGTCTTTCTTTGCAGTAAAGTCCAGAAGTCAGAAATTTGTTTTACATTTGTTTTAGGGTTATTTGAAGACTTTTGGGGGTAGATTTTACTGGAGAAAGTATTTGTGCTGTTACCCAGAATGTATACATTAACTAATGAAGTTAAATAATGTAAATAATATACAACAATTTATGTTCTCAAATGTCTGTCTAATAGCTCCCACGCCCCTTCCAAACAAATTCCTTAAATTCTGTAGCATTACAGGCAAAAATATATATATCTGTATTTAGCATATTAATACGCTTGCTCAGTAAGTATCTGTATGTGTGTTTGCGGGCTTGTGCATACACACGCATATGTTTGTCTGCGTGAACTGCATGTGTGTGCGTAAGGTTGTGTGTCTAGGAGGTGTGTGCGTAAGAGGTGTGTGTGTGTGCGTGCAAGTGTGTGCGTGTAAGAGGCGCGTGTGTGTGCGTGTGTAGGAGGTGTGTGTGTAGGAGGTACTAAAGCCCCATGTCCTCTGGGTGGAAGGATCTTCTTCAAAGCAGCTGGCTGGAAGCCTGGGGCCTGAGGGAAAACTCCCGCTCTGATGAACCATGTGACCAGTAATAGGCCTCTCTTTCTACATGCTTTATTAATAAAACCAAGGCCTCAACACACAAAAACACCCTTTTATGCTGCCATGCCCCCCCCCTCTCCCCCCCGAATAATATTTAAGACAACCAGAATTACGGTGCTTAAAACTAGAGCGCACCTCTTTACATATACGGATCGATGTTCCTGAATCGACAAAATCTGACAGATCTGGGAGCTCGGGTCTCCTTTTGAAGAGGAGAGAGACTCATCCAAGCCGACTGGCTGAGCTGCCTCTCAGAAGAGGATCATTCTCACTTTTCCAGCCGCCTGGCTTTCACAACCCGGGTTGTCTATCCCCTCCCGACTGCTGTTCTCCTTCAGAGGCAGCCAAACGGCGGCTCGATCCCAATCCGTTATCGAAAACAAAGCTGTGATGGTTCAACCGAGGCAAAACCAGAGTCGAATCCACGTTCGATTTGTTTTGCGGTTGTCTCGTTTTTTGATCTTCTCCCGCGCTTTGAAGTGCAGGGAAAGTTTGGAGCAGTCGCTGGGCAGGGGTGATGGGTGGTGGAGGGGGAGGGGGAGAGGGGGTGACGGTGGAGGTTGGGGGGGGGGGGGGGGTGCTGACCGTGCACTTCAAACACCACAGCTTTTCCGAACCGGTGGATTCTCACGTCGCACTAAACACGGCCTCCTCCCTTCCTCTTCCTCCCCTTCTCCCGTTTCTCCTCCTCTCCCTCCCTCCCTCCCTCCCCCCCGTCCCCTCCCCCCTCCGCCCAGACGGCTTCACCCCCCTGATGATCGCCTCGTGCAGCGGTGGAGGCCTGGAGACGGGCAACAGCGAGGAGGAGGAGGACGCGTCGGCCAACGTCATCAGCGACTTCATCTACCAGGGCGCCAACCTCCACAACCAGACGGACCGCACGGGCGAGACAGCCCTCCACCTGGCGGCGCGCTACGCCCGCTCCGACGCCGCCAAGCGCCTGCTGGAGGCCAGCGCCGACGCCAACGTCCAGGACAACATGGGCAGGACGCCTCTCCACGCCGCCGTGGCCGCCGACGCCCAGGGAGTCTTCCAGGTGGGGGGGGGGGGGGGGGGGGGTCGGCATTCCGTCCGAGTTGAACTTGAACCTCGTCGTTCCGTTCAGTTCCGAAATTGAACGTGACCCTTGTTGTTCTGTAGATTCTGATCAGGAACCGGGCCACTGATCTGGACGCCCGCATGCAGGATGGCACCACCCCTCTGATCCTGGCCTCCAGGCTGGCAGTGGAGGGCATGGTGGAGGAGCTCATCACCTGCCACGCTGACGTCAACGCCATCGACGACTTCGGTACGCTCCCCCCCCCCTCCCCCCCCCCCCCCCAGTCTCGTACAGTCAGCTTTCAGCTTCCTGTCGTCACTGTGCAAGCTGGACTGGGCTTCTGTCTGCTGTCAAAAGGGATATGGAAAAGACCCATCTAAATCTTTAGATGGGTCCAAGAAGTTTATTCGAAAACAAACACGATATAAAGTGTGTAACATAAAACTAACGCAAAGGCTTTTAGTAGAACGTCCTGTTATCAATCCATTTCAAGAACACTGTATTTAAAGCCAGTGTGAACATGCGTTGTTAGACTCGGTGTTTGAGTGCTGTTTGTCTGCTGAACAGGTAAATCTGCCCTGCACTGGGCAGCCGCCGTAAACAACGTGGAGGCAGCCATCATACTGCTGAAGAATGGTGCCAACAAGGACCTGCAGGACAACAAAGTGAGCATTAAACCTGTATCCCTGCTGACCCTACACAAGATTAACCTCGAAAACATCCTTAAAACGTTATCTATGCTGACCCTATACAAGATTAACCACGAAAACATCCTTCAAACGTTATCTCTGCTGATCCTATACAAGATTAACCACGAAAACATCCTTCAAACGTTATCTCTGCTGATCCTATACAAGATGAACTACCAAAACAACCACCCACTCCACCTCCCCTGGAATAAACAGTGCGCCCCTTTCTTTCTCTCTCTCTCCCTCTCTCTTCCTTCCCCTCATCCCTCCCTCTCGCCCCTCCCGTCTCTCAGGAGGAAACCCCTCTGTTCCTGGCCGCCAGGGAGGGCAGCTACGAGACGGCCAAGGTCCTCCTGGAGCACTTTGCCAACCGCGAGATCACCGACCACATGGACCGGCTGCCCCGGGACATCGGCCAGGAGCGCATGCACCACGACATCGTCCGCCTCATGGACGAGTACAACCTGGTCCGCAGCCCGCCGATGCACGGGGGGTCCCTCGGCACCAACCTCTCGCCCCCGCTGTGCTCCCCCAACGGCTACCTGGGGAGCATGAAGCCCCAGGCCCAGGGCAAGAAGGCCCGCAAGCCCAGCGCCAAGGGCATCGGCTGCAAGGAGAGCAAGGACGTCAAGGCCAAGAAGAAGGCGTCCCAGGACGGAAAGGGCAGTCTCCTGGACAGCTCGGGAGTGCTTTCCCCTGTCGACTCGCTGGAATCCCCCCATGGGTACCTCTCCGATGTGGCCTCTCCTCCCATGATGACCTCTCCCTTCCAGCCGTCCCCCTCCATGTCCCTCAACCACCTCCAGGGCATGGCAGACCCCCACATGGGACTAGGCCACCTGGGCATGCCCAACAAGCAGGAGCTGGCGCGGATGCAGTTCGACCCCCTGCCACCCCGCCTCACCCACCTACCGGTGGTGGGCACCAACGGCTCGGCGGGCATGAATGGGCAATGTGATTGGCTGTCCAGGATGCACGCCGCCCTGAGCCAGCCAGGCCAGTTCAACCCCATGAGGGGCGCGGGTGGGCAGGGGGGCTTGCACCAGGGCGGGGGGCAGCATGGCATGATGGCATCGCTTCACAACGGCCACCCGTCCCAGATGATGAGCTACCAGGGCCTGCAGGGCGCCGCACGCCTCCTGCCAAGCCAGCAGATGCAGTCCCTTCAGCAGCAGCTCCAGCAGCAGAACATCCAGCTCCAGAACTCAAACACGACCGGCAGCCAGAGCTTTGTCGGCAGCGAGCTGAACGCCCCAGAGCTCCAGCAAGGCCCGGGAGGCAACGCCAGCATGCCCATCCACACCCTCCTTCCCCAGGAGACCCAGATACTGCCCTCCTCTGTCAGCCAGTCCATGCCCAGCACCCAGTTCCTCACCCCGCCTTCGCAGCACAGCTACTCTGGCCCCATGGACACCACGCCCAACCAGCAGCTGCAGGTGTCCAAACACCCTTTTCTGACCCCTTCTCCTGGCTCCCCCGACCAATGGTCAAGCTCCTCCCCGCATTCCAACATGTCCGATTGGTCAGAGGGAATTTCGAGTCCTCCAACCAGCATGCAGTCTCAGATTGAACATATACCAGAGCAATTTAAGTAGGGAACCTTATACCAAGATGGACTGCGCTATATTTTTGTATAGAAAAAGTACTCTTGAGGGAACAATATCTTTTTATATGCTTTTATACTAACCATAAATAATATTCCCTGTCTTTTCTTTTTTATTTATTCATGTTTTTATTTATACTTCTCATCACGCTAGCCAACAGAAACATTAAATCCTCCAGTAGATGTCAAGCTATAGACAGGAAGCTTAGAGCTTTTTTTCAGTTATGTAACACACAGTGGGTATTTATTTGTTCAAGGATTTTAACTTTTTGTTCCTTTTTCATCACATTTTCATAAATCTCTTGTTTATATTTTTGTATCATCTTGTGAAATACCACATTAATTTACAGGCATATTCATATAGAGCACATTTCAGGTTGTTTTAATTTGTTCAGTATTTGTAGTGCAAGAAAATGTCATATGTTGATGGGCTTAACAAATAAATGTCAAATGTACTATTTTATTTTGTACGTTGATGATTACACAAAGTTCTCAGATCAAAAGCAAAAGTTATGTTTGTTTCTGGAGCTGCATGTATGGCTCAAATCAAACAAGCTTAAAGTTATAGCTTTCTTACTCCACTGTGTGTTTGTATGTGTGTGTGTTTTTGGTGTATTGTAAATAATACAGCCATCTTGGAGATTGACGTTTAAAAAGAAGATGCTTAAGTCTCTCAAAGTGGTGTATCCACTTACAGGTTCTATAGCCATGTGGCCAAGATGTATCTAATTGTTCAGAGGGATACAGACTTTCCCTCTCCTCCTAAGTGTTTGAGCCTGTGGCTATGTTGTTTAACTGTATGCATATAATGCATTTCATTTTGAAAGCAGGATTTTGTTTAAAAAATCTTAAATGTTACCTTTTGCAGTTCCATTTGCATGATTCTTTCTTTTTTTTCCCGAACATCAAAAATCAAATGTAAACAGATTGGATTCTTATTTATTGATTTAGAAATCAAGACAGTATTATTTGGACATTTTGTTAAATGAATTTTTACGCATGTAAGAAGGAAGACGTATATGTCCTATTTTGTAGATTATGTCTTGTAATCCTTAATTTGATGTTCTTCAAAATATATAGAAAACTGTTGGCCCAAATTGCAATCTATAATCTGTAATAAAATGATACCATCCTGCTAAATTGTAATTTGAATAAATTGTATTTTTCTCCCAGTTTTCAATCTGTTTGAAAAAGAAAGATATTTTAAAAAAACATTAAAGATGTGTTGGCGTTTTTCCTAACAAAAACGAATTCCTGTTCTATGAATTTTGAAGGCTTGAAGGTGCTAGTTAGCTATAGTTGAACTGGTCAATCTTGATTAATATAATTTACAGCTGGACACTTTCCCATTGTATTATTATTAGAGAGTTATTTAATTTTGCGCTATGTGTATTGAACGAATGTTTTGCACCGATATGGCAGGTTTGCAGGACGATGTCAGCCTTGAAGATCCTGTAAAGTGGAGTTGAAAATGAGTTTTAAGTTCATCACACCACAGAAGAATATGTTGTTAACTACCCATCCAAATTCTAATGAAAAAAAAACACCGACAAGTATGTTAAATTAGGCTTTGAAAT
This sequence comes from Osmerus eperlanus, assembly GCF_963692335.1. Taxonomy (NCBI): domain Eukaryota; kingdom Metazoa; phylum Chordata; class Actinopteri; order Osmeriformes; family Osmeridae; genus Osmerus; species Osmerus eperlanus. Next base: position 3,595,752 of record NC_085042.1, on the reverse strand, counting down.
TGTGAGAAAATCAGCAGTCTTCTCAGCTGGAGACTATTGAATTTAGCAACAACAGCAACACTAGCTAAACCAATTGCAGATATCAGAACAGACTTACCTGCAATCTCTGAGTGTTTTATGTATTAATTATTTTGTGTTTGCATACAACTGAGTAACAGAATGCAACCCTCTGTGATCTGACATAGATAGGTCGCTGTGACGGAGATAGGTCGGGTTTTGGCTCCGCCTATACAAAACCTGAGCTGAAAACGGAAGATAAACTGTTCAATGGTCTAACGCCATATTTCAGTGCAACAAAGTTTTCACGCTTTGAACATGCTTTCAGGAACTCATTTCACACGTATATTATAATGAGAAGCAAATCATGGAATTTTCTTTACAGGATCTTTAATTTATTTTAAGGTAGGCTGTGTCTCCCTCTTGTGGTCTAAAAATGAAAGGCCAGTCAGTTTTATTTTGAAAACTACATTTCCTAGTATACACCGGGTTATTGCGACTTCTAGGTTCAGAGTTCAACCATTAAACACAGTCAAAATAAGGTTGTAGTCGCTGCCGCTGGGTGTCTCACACATAGAAGAAAATAAACCGTGAATAATTGTGGCTACTTGATTGATATCGCAGTAGTCGGCGCAAAATGATCTGCAAATAGTATGTCTATGCATTGATTGACATTGTTGTCGAAGGCATTTGAGGACAACAACTAGTCTTACGTGCTAAGACTAGCTAGCTAGCAAGCTAGCCAACATCACTGTACTGTCTCATAGCTAGCTGGCTAGCTACACCAAAAACCTACAGTTATGTTTGTTCAAGAAGAAAAGATATTCGCGGGGAAATTATTAAAAATCCACGTTTGTACCATGGAGGGCACGGAGTGGCTGGAAGAAGTTACAGATGACACCACTATTGAGAAACTCAAAGAGAAGTGCTTGAAACATGTATGATTGTTACTGTTGGATGCTGTGGTTGGTTTAGCATTCACGGGGTGTAGCCTGACTAGCTAGTTGGCTAATAATAGCTTGCGCTTATTTTTTCAGGCCCTATGTTGAAATGGTCAGTGTCAGTGGTATTGTATTTATAGTAACTGGGGAGACATGCTATATATAATTTAGCAAGTTGGCTTGTTCATAAGCTTGCAAACCCCACTCGATACCCTAGCTAAATAACAGCATTTGCTTCCATACTCGTTTGTGTAATGCCCAGATTATTAAGCCAGTTATATTAATTTTAGATTTGGTCTTGCAAGGCAGCCTTTGCCTTTCGCCAGGGCGCAGATAAACTACGGTCAGAGCCAGACAGATCGGACTGCATTTGTACTTGGTGTTCTCATTTATGCTGTTCATGTGTTGCATGTAGGTTTCCACTTGCACCATGTCGTTTAAATGTACCCTTGTCTATTTCTCCAGTACGTGCATGGGAGTCTTGAAGACCCTAAAACACTCACCCATCACAAGCTCATCCACGCTGCTTCAGAGAGGATCCTCACAGAAACTAAAACTGTTGCTGAAGAAAACTTGAAAGATAAAGGTACTTGAGTAAGCTTGGCTTTTGCTCATTTCAGAAAACAGAACAAGTGGTTTCTAGACCTGACCTAATTCCCCTTGTCCTCAGATGTCCTCCTATTGGTCAAGAAAAGGCCTCCACCACCACCTCCAAAAATGGCTGATATATCCGCAGATGAAAAGGTAGACGCAAACACATCTGTAGGTGATTCAAGCTTATTTCTTTCCAAGGTAAATCCCCAGAAATAATAGGCTAGCTTTTCGAGGTGACTTTTAAGAGGAGAGGCAGATGGATGCAGTGCGCTCCTTGGCTAACTGAAATCTACAGTTGTTATTTTCACTTGGATCGGGCCAGTCTTTCACGTGTCTCTCCCCCTGTCTATCAGAAGAAGCAGGACAACAAGGCACCCGACAAAGACGCCATCCTGAAGGCCACCGCTGGCCTCTCTACCCGCCACACCGACCGCACTGTCACCCAGCACAACATCCGAGATGTAAGTCAACATGGGTCGTGCCACTGCCGCCCACCGTTGGAAGATGAGCAATTTGGTTGGCAGAAATGAATTGGCCCTCACAAGAGGAGACACAGCTCTTATATCATTTTGCACGGGTGAACCCAAACTTTATCCTTCCATTGTAAATTGACCACAGGTGTGCGTTTCTACGAATGTATCTAGTTTCAGACGGAACTCAGGAAAATCCTTGTCTCCCTCATCGAAGTGGCCCAGAAGCTGCTTGCGTTGAACCCCGATGCCGTGGAACTCTTTAAGAAGGCCAATGGTACGTGCGGCACCTCATTAGCACTGTCCTTGCCCCGCTACCTTGCAGAGCGAACAACAGCTGTTCTAGACCGAGCGCCTGTTTTCTACCTGGCCCAAGGTCAGTGCAGTGATGTCCCTTGTGCTTGTGCTTGTCAGCCATGCTGGATGAGGACGAGGAGGACCGGGTGGATGAGTCGGCTCTTCAGCAGCTGACAGAGATGGGCTTCCCCGAGAGCAGAGCCATCAAAGCCCTCAGACTAAACCAGTGAGTCAGCACTCCATCCTTTGGAACCAGGGACTCCAGTAGATGCTAGTTTTATGACTCATTGAATACAATCTGCCGGATCTATGTTTTTTTGGCCTGTAAATGTCAAATGGTAATTATATCTGTGTAGATGTGAGGTCATCCTTGTGCTCGGGTTGGTCAGCGTGTTGGTATTTGGATGTCATCCTTGTGCTCGGGTTGGTCAGCGTGTTGGTATGTGGATGTCATCCTTGTGCTCGGGTTGGTCAGCGTGTTGGTATTTGGATGTCATCCTTGTGCTCGGGTTGGTCAGCGTGCTGGTGTGTGTCATCCACATCGCTTCTGCAGCATGTCGGTGACCCAGGCCATGGAGTGGCTGATCGAGCATGTAGACGACCCTTCTGTGGACACCCCCCTACCCAGCCTGGAGGCCCCTGGGGCAGCCGCCGCTTCCGCCCCCAGCCCCATCTCATCCTCCGTGGCCTCCAGCCACCTCCTCCTCCGCTCTCACTCCCAGCCCAACGTGGAGGACAACGGCCGGCAGGATGAGCTCACTGAAATCTTCAAGAGGATCCGCAGGAAACGAGAGTTCAGGCCTGACTCACGGGTGGGTGGGCACCCCGGTGACCAGGAGCTGAGAGGGTGCACATATCTGGGAGCTAGATTCACTATGTCACATATCTGGGAGCGAGCTACACCATATCACCTTTAATCAAGCTGTTAAATATACTGCGTTTGAGTACATTGTGAACGTAGTTGCCTCTAACAAGCACCAGTTCCGCTTCTGCAGGCGGTGATTGCACTGATGGAGATGGGCTTCGATGAGAAGGAGGTGATCGACGCACTGCGGGTTAACAACAACCAACAGGATGCCGCGGTAGGTTCACCCGGTGCACAGCTTCTGGCCGGCTCCCTGTCGCTGTCCTCACAACACCTACCGGAGATGATGTGGTCCAAGGGTGACAGTGGGAATGCTCAGAGCTGTGTTGTCGTTGCAGTGCGAGTGGCTGCTGGGGGACAGGAAGCCGTCTCCTGAAGACCTGGACAAGGGCATCGACACCGACAGTCCTCTGTTCCAGGCTATCCTGGAGAACCCTGTGGTCCAGCTGGGACTCACCAACCCCAAGACCCTACTGGGTACCTTGTTCTACCTCCATAACACTAGTGCTACCTCTATAACACTAGTCCTACCTCCATAACACTAGTCCTACCTCCACAACACTAGTCCTACCTCTATAACACCAGTCCTACCTCCATAACACTAGTCCTACCTCCATAACACTAGTCCTACCTACATAACACTAGTCCTACCTCTATAACACCAGTCCTACCTCCATAACACTAGTCCTACCTACATAACACTAGTCCTACCTCTATAACACCAGTCCTACCTCCATAACACTAGTCCTACCTCCACAACACTAGTCCTACCTCTATAACACCAGTCCTACCTCCATAACACTAGTCCTACTTCCATAACACTAGTCCTACCTCCACAACACTAGTCCTACCTCTATAACACCAGTCCTACCTCCATAACACTAGTCCTACCTACATAACACTAGTCCTACCTCCATAACACTAGTCCTACCTCCACAACACTAGTCCTACCTCTATAACACCAGTCCTACCTCTATAACACTAGTACCTCCAGAAATCTAAAGTGCTTGCATGACAGGCATTGGTTGGTGTTTACAGTGTTGGTGGAAAGTGTCTAAAACCATCTTCTGTTGTGTCCCAGCATTTGAAGACATGTTGGAAAACCCTCTCAACAGCACGCAGTGGATGAACGACCCAGAAACTGGGCCTGTCATGCTGCAGATCTCCAGAATCTTCCAGACACTGAATCGCACATAGAGCCTACGGTGTGTGTGAGTGCGCGCGCGCGCGTGTGTGTGTTTGCAGGTGTGGCTGGGACACCAGTATTGCTAATGCCTTGTACAGTCAAAGCCTGAAGAGGTGTGTGTGAAGAATGATGAAGAGATGTTACACAGATCTATTTATAACACAGCCGAAAACCTTGTGAACAACAGTGTATAACATGAACATAATTATTAATATTATTAAATTAATGATATTTGAAATTTAGTATGTTGTTTTTACATTTTAATAAGAACAATTTATAGTCGTAACAGACATGATTCGTTTTATATTATTTCGTCATCGAACCATCAGGCATCAAACCAATGTTTACACTTCAGAAGTAGCTGCGTGGCGAGATTTGAATATCAATTACATTTTTGTTTTTGTCTCCTTAAGTTGTTACATTTCGTCAAAGGTGAATGTTTTTAGGGAGAAGTGGAACGACTCATGTCGGTATCATCGTCTGTAATTATATGGTTGTTGTTCTCTTGTGTGGCCACCCTTTTAGTCTATATTAAAGGTGTGTTGTAGAGGGATGTGTTTGGGTAGTCAACTGCTCGGCCTCGAGAGCCGACCAGTCTGCTGGACTGACGCTAGTCCCACTCTTCTCAAAAAAGAACTGGGAGAGGTTGTCTTTGTGCTTCTCCCAAATATTTATTTAACTATCAACCTTTTGCCTTTTAGGGGGGGGGGGGGGGGGAGAGAAAAGTATACTCTACTGTCTGTGTGTCTGTAATCTGTCGAGTTTGTTCAATTGTCTTTTCTTGTTTTTACACACCAGAGATGATATCTAGGCCTGAGTGTTCTTAATGTCACATTGTGTTCTTTAAGCACCTTTTCTCATGTCACCATGCAGTTCACTAGAGGTTACTCTAATAGCTGTGCTTGCAGAACAACATGTGGGGAAAATTAAACCAAATACCCCCACAAAAAACCTAAAGGAATTTTGTCATGTCAAGAAATTGAGTCAGTATTCATAATTGTTTTCTGCAGCACTGTTTCTCCTTTATTAATAAGGTGATTATCATGAGAATATGTAATGTAACTGAACATAATAATCTTAGTACTAATGTGCGATTAGGTTGACATTACACTCATGGTGTCCTAGACTGTTCTCTCTTGAGGAGTAGATTTATTATGCTGTTGAACCAAAACAGAATTCACTTTTTAGCTACTATGAGATAACATGCCTCATCATGAACAAGACCAGTTTGAAACATATTATATAATACATTTGTGTGCAATAGCTATAATTTAACAATGGATTGGGGATTTTGTTGACCTGTGGAAAAAAGATTTGTGTGTGAAATGCTTTGGGGTAGTGTGGATGTGGAAGCTTTTACCATGACATTGGTTAGTATGTGAGATCCCAGAAACTGAACTAGTTTGGTTTATTAGACATCGGCTAGTCAAGCTGCTTCTAGTTTCGGTGTAGAGAGGGACAGGGAGAATAGTGTGTTTATTCAATATTTGAATTGCGGTGTTGATGTGACTTTCTGCTCAGTCAGGCCATTGTTGTTTTTCTACAACCTTAAAGGCCACCCTCCATTATGTTGTGCTTAGCTTGTCATTGCATATGGCTTTAACTAACCATGCACACACATTATGTTTATGAATCAGAGCATCTCTACATGTGGTTTGTTAAATGCCATGTTTAATATCACTTAAATGCTTTGTTATTTTCTAAAAAGCAATGTATTTGCTTGAATGGTGTGTTATTTATATTTTAAGCCAAAATAGTTACGATTAATTTACCATTTATAATTGTCCAAACAATGAACAATGTTCTTAGAAAATTGAGAAATATAAGTAGGCAAATTTAAGATTTTCTTTTTTGAAGGGGGGGGGGGGGGGTGTTTTGACTGATAGGTCAAATGTACCAAGAGCAGAGCAGTTTGAAGAATTAAATTGTATACAAGTTGTCACCACAGCTTCTGTAACACCAGCACACTTCTGTAAAACAACCACTTTGCTTTTTAAAGTAGATTAAAGTAGACAGTTATAGTGGCAGTCATCTGGTTCACTAGTAGAGAGGGTTCTGCTTTCAGATTCATGTATCTCCCCTGAAGGGAAGCTAAATTGCAAATGACAAACTTCAAGAAGCAGACTTTAACTATCCAGACCAGTGTTAAGCTCTGACTGGGTGAGACACTGAGATGTTCTCGTACAGAACATTCTGGCACTGGGACTTTGGTGTGTCCTGCAGGACTGTCTGATATTACCAACAACAACAACCTATGCAATAAACCCTCACTCTGTAGTCTTACAGCAACTGTCGTTGCATTCACTGTTACATTAAACACATTTTGGTGGCTGTATTCTTCTGCATCCTGTGCTTTTGTTTACATTCACATTTAAAGGAATTCAAATAAAGTATTGTTAGATATTTTATTTAAGTTTGAAATCATGGGTGTTTACTGCATCAAATGTGGTTTATTGATGCATAGAGTTAATGGGAATCTGTCAATCTTCATATTTAATATTCAAGACTACTGTGCTTCAAGTTTCCCTTGCTGTAAAATTGCCCACCACTAGAGACACTGTTATTCAATGATCCAAGAGTAAGTTACAAATTACAAAGACCAGAATGTTGCTGCTGGTGGCCTTTCTTGGGTTCCTATCGGATGTACATTTCATTTATTAAACGGAAACTTCTGAGACCTATGTCTCTTTTTTTATTGATAAATGTTCTTACTTTTACATTCATCACAACTATTCAAATGAGCATCATGTGATTTAGTACAAATCGGTAAGAAAACAGCAGGTATTTGTGGTACTTACTCCAACAGATTGGTTGCCCAAAATCAGAGGAAGAAATGAAAAAATGAATAATATTTTATTCGACCACCATGCATTTATAATAGCCTATCGCATACTTTTAAGTTCAACCCGTTCTCGATTCATGCACGGAGCACGTTACACGCAGGCGTAGCGGTTGGGTAGCCACCTATGCTACTAACAGACGGACTAATTAGATCGGGCAGACAAACCCGTTCTTTGCCCTGAAAGAATGGCAATTTTTTTCTAAATGACTGACTCTATAAATTGAAATATGGAGTCGCGACAAAGCGGGCAATTGGCAGGTATTTGGTTTATGATGTTAAATCAAGTATCGTTTTGGGTGTACCGTTTTGCAGAGGTAGGCTAGCAATCCGACTTGTGCCCTGTGTCTGGTGCGGTTGTCAAACAGGCCGCAAATTGGATTTTGTTGCTGGGGAGGTGTCCTTTCACCTCGCTGCCAGTGCTAGCTAACGGCGTTAGCCAGCTTGCTTTATGATATGGGGTTGCTTGGGCTTGTCACAGGCACTTAGAGCCAGTGCATAAGGAAAGGACTAGCACTAATGGATAACTGTTTAACCAATTGGATATAGCTAGCTCGGTTGATCTTGCTAAAATATATCCCGCCTTCGAAGGTATGAGACATTTTGTTTTATCTATGAAGTATGATCATTCATCAGTTGTATTAGCTAGCGTGGCTAGAATGGTTCACATGGCTAACGTGGTGTCTGGTGGTACCCTGTTGTACTACACAGGTTAACGTCAGAATAATATTGGCAAACTAGCTGGCTTTCTGTTCGACTCCGACGTGACCCGTCGTCAAACATGAATAGAATAACTAGCTAAGCAAGATAAACCATATTGACTACCAAGCTGTCTATCACTACTAGGTAAAGTTTTGCATTTTGGGGTACATACAATGTAAGATGGGAAGCTTGCTGGCTGGATATTTGGACCTCAGAGCTTGTGATTACAGGAACGCCACCCTGTCAAATGAATGGCGCCAGTGGGTTTACAAACTAGCAATAGTGTTGGATACAGAGAACTGCTAAAATGGGCATTTTATTAGACATGATGCACAACAACGGATGCACATCTTGCATCTGAATTGCGATGTAGCGAGCTAGCTCATCCTCCACCACTAACAATGGTATTGCTAACCTACTAGCTATAGCTAATACTGTAGCAAATGTTGAGACAATGCTTTGCATCCATTTACCGTTACAGACATTTCTCATTTACATGTGTGGGATTGTATTTTGAAGGCATGGCCGTGGACCTGTGTGCTGCTCGGAACAGCACGCGAAGAAAAATGGATTCGGCAGGGGTTGGTGAAGGGACAATGGAGATAGTACCTTTGGAAATGTACGACTCAGCCAGAGCCAAAATAGACGCAAACCTAAGGTGGCTGTTCGCCAAAGCATACGGCATTGGTAAGATATTTCAGTATTTAACCATGAAACACACACCCTTTGTAACACACAACACGATCTGTTAGACGCCTTGCTCACGCCTTGTTATGGACACCTGTTGGGACATTGAAACACCCTGGATGCGCATAACCCGTTTTCAAGTTTGTTTACTTCTTTGTAAAGATGGTGTCATGCTGTACCGCTCAGTCTGAACAGAAACGAATTGGGTCTTTGGATGATACATTTCTTAGACTGTCATCGGCAAGTGTGTGGACAATGCAGAGCAAGATATTAGCTAGTTCCTTTCACCCTAAAATATATCAGAATAATTGACTGGCCTGTTGACGTCTTTTGTTTTGACGTATAGTCTGATAGACAGTGATGGGCTAGATCTCAGTGGCTAGGAGAGGCGAATGCGATGTTTTCCTTATATTACACATGCATTCTGATACCGTACTGCAATGAGTGTAAAAATGCATGCAATATCAACTGTCAACTAAGCGAGCTTAGTGTTGAGGAATATTGCATCATCCATGCTGTAACTAAAGGTGCATATGGCATTAGTACACACTTTGTCAAATGCATGTAGTAACATAGGGATTCCTAAGAATAGCAATCAGCCCAAAGCATAGCCTGGTTCCACTTAGCTGTGTACTGATCTGCTGGAGAACGTCGGGCTGTCGAGGGGACTTGTGTGAGACTGTTGACCTGATTTCTCCCAGAGCACAGTGCTCTGGTTCAGCATTTTTAATTGCTAAACAGTGGGGTCAGAGCAGTGTGTCATGGGGTGTGCACCTTAAATGGGAGGAGCCCTAATGGTGCCCAATCTAGTGTTCCCATTAATATTGATCCAAGGTTTCTTAGCAACAGCCAAGGTAGCAGTAGGCATTAAGTAAAGTAAAGTTAAGTAAGGGAGTCAGGTCGCTGAGCGGTTAGGGAAGCGGGCTAGTAATCTGAAGATTGCCAGTTCGATTCCCGGCCGTGCAAAAATGACGTTGTGTCCTTGGGAAAGGCACTTCACCCTTCTTGCCTCGGGGGGGAATGTCCCTGTACTTACTGTAAGTCGCTCTGGATAAGAGCGTCTGCTAAATGACTAAATGTAAAATGTAAATGTAAGTTGAACTGAAACTATCCTTCTGCTAAGGATCCAGATTTAGACATGGCATCTTGACAGCGTCCTCAAACTTTGGAACGAAAACGATGTATTTGCTTCTTAAATATCGTTTTTCCTTGCTGTAGCCATTACAGAGATTTCACAATGTCACTCGGCCAAGACTTTTAATGGGAGACCAAATGCAGGCCTTGAGCCCCTCTCAGGGTTGGCACGCCCCCGCGCTTGCATCCTCCATGCTGCCCCCTCATGCTCAAGCATTTGCGAGTACGTTTAAACGCACGCGACGGTCAACTTGAACTTGGACCGTCGCTCCCATGCATGGGCCTCAGAGCCCAAGCGGCCTAATTGGCCCTGACGAGCTGAGCTGCCTGCCACTCCTCTGCCTCTGCAGAACGTCCCGTCTGTGTGCCAGCCTGGCCAGGAGCCTTAAGCGGATGACATCCCAGCACAGCTGGACAACAGAGCCCATCCGCGGGAGGGCTGGATGGGACTGAGATCACAACCGGGATGATGGTAGAACCATACCCACGGCTGGCCAGTAGAGATGTGCGACAGTAAATGATTCCCCCCCCCCTGAAGGGAAGCATGTTTACTCAGCCAGGTAATGCTGTATCGTGAAGAGTGCGGTTGCGGTCGGCTGCAGAGATTACTGCTCGTCGGAGGTTTTGCACATGTCGATGGCACATTTGCATTCTGGGTACCCGTGGAGGCTGTTAGAGCTGCAAACGTGTTTGCATGCGAGTGTGTGTGTGTGTAATGTACCCCGTCATTTAATACCTGCCTGATTCAGCTACCGTCGACCTGTGTGTGAGTCAGAGCAGAGTCCGTTTCTGGAGAGGCTCTGTGTGGTGACGTGGGTTAACTGGACCATCTTCCAGCCCTGCCCGTAGACCACCTGCCCTCCCAGCAGTAGACCCCCCCACCACTCCCCTCCTCCCTCCCACCCTCCCCAGCAGTTAAATATTTTAGCCGGGCTGGGGGGGCGGGGCAGCCTCTGCCACACAGAGTCACCGTCTCTGGGGTGAAGTGAGTCGTGAAGACCCCGTCCGGGGGCCAGACACCTTTTGTTTCCCCAGCAATCAGCCTTTCTGTTGTGATGCCTGAACCTCGCTGACTCGGTGGCGATTGGGCTCAGGCCCCTCCGTTGATGCCCCTTAATGTGGAAAAGCAGCGCAGGCTGGATGCATAACAAGCTTGTTATCCCCTTTTAAGGGGGCTTTCAGCGGTGCTGGCTTTCCGTTGCGAGGCAGGATCTCCAGGATTGATGTGCTGTAGGTCATTTATCATGAGCGGCACTGTCTGCTTGGTCAGCTGACGTCTTCACCGTGCACCTGTGTGGCGGTACGGGTTGGGCAGCGTGTGTTAGTCTTCTCGCTGCACGCGTGCTGGTCACGATTTGCGAGAGGACGAAAGGATAGCATATTCATATTCCTCTTCATGTTCCTGAAGAGGATTTTGCCTAGTTTGTGTTACAAGCAGTACATCGAGTCAATCTAGCACCATGATTGTGCCTGCCTGTATTCTGTTGTTGGGCAGAAGTTGAAAGAAGAGAAGCCTTCCTTGCTGTTTATAGGGAAAGGAGAAGACTATGAGAGGAGCTATCTGTCAGAGGCTAGAGCAGAAGTCAAGGATGAGAACATTCAAATCTGAATAATGGAGTTGGATTATTTTTACTGGCCGCAGCACCTGCGTTTGGGTAAAGTGCATTTGTGTCCTGTTGGACGTTCCCCTACCTCCCCCAGCCTAATGGTTATGATCTTGTTTAAAGAGGCCAGACTCCTTTCCTTATAAGGTATTTTTCTGGTTTTCTACATGACTTCATCCTTCAAACAGAGCAGCCTGTTCTTTTCCAAGCCCCTGGCTTGTAGGCTTTTGTTATCGTGCTGGCGGACCCTGTGTACTAAGTACCTGAGCTGTATAGTGCTTGAAGTCTGTGTTTACCAGCTACCGTACCAGAGAAGAACCAACAGGCTGTTGTTTAACGCTGTAGTACCAGCCTGTTGTTGTACTGCTGTTGTTGTATTGCTGTCGTACTGTCATCAGTAAGTACCGAGGACATCTAACCCTTGACACATAGAAATGCTGCTCCAAGCTCTGCTAGCATTTGCTGCTGCAGATGTCGACCAAGTGTTGACGTCAGGGCCAGCCACCCATGTTAAGAGCAGGGGTGAACACAGGAGGATTATACCGCGTCGTTGCTACACTAGCTCCACCCACAAACAAAATATAAAGTCATCTACAGTGCAGGACCCTTCTCCTACACAACACGTCCTGTGCCAAAAGACTGCTTTCGTCACAGTCTCATTTCAGAACACGAGAGCGTGAGCCAAAACATGGGAAGACCTACTTACAGTCCTCCTCGATCACAGATCAAACCATCCGCCTGCCCTTCACCAAAACGACGGCCCCCTGAACGCCGTGTCTAGCCTCATTCCAGGGCTGACCGCCGTGATTGTCCCAGCCGTACCCCCTCACCTCTCCCCCTCCTCCCACCAGACCACATCCCGGAGGACCTGCGGGACCCGTTCTACACAGACCAGTACGACCAGGAGCACATCAAGCCCCCCGTCATCCAGATGCTGCTGTCGGGCGAGCTGTACCGCCGCGTGTGCGCCCTCATCCTAAAGACGGGCCAGGCGGCCGCGCTGCAGTCGCACCTCTCCGTCATCCAGGCGCTCGCCCGCAAGGGTATCTACGTCACCGAGGGCGACGGCTCGCCCGTGGCCGCGGACGACCTGGCTGGCATGCCCATCAAGATGGTGAGCGGGGTGGGGGGGGGGGGGGTTGGATTGGTGGGGGATGGGGGGGAGGGATGGATGGACAGATGGATGCATGGAGGGATGGACAGATGGATGCATGGAGGGATGAATGCACAGGATGGATGGATGGATGCATGGAGGGAGGGAGGGAGGAATGCATGGCTGGACTGACGGCCGCATGGTGTTTCAAGTCGGTGTGTTTGGTTCAGACCGTGTAGGTGTGGACCAGCCTGTCCCAGACACAGTTACATGACGCTACAGGAAGTCAGCCTCCGCAGCAGCAGATAGCACGACAGGTAACAGAGGTCACTTCCTGTTCCAGAATGATCTCATCTCATTAACGAGTAAAAGGAGCTATTGTTCCCCACCTATCTCCTTCTGGCATCTCGGCACAGGATGAGCCTTTTTAACCTGCGGGTTTATCCCTAGTGATGGCCTTGCTAGCTGTGCTTCCTTAAATGTGGGGGTCAGGTGGCTGAGCGGTGAGGGAATCGGGCTAGTAATGCGAAGGTTGCCAGTTCGATTCCCGGCTGTGCCAACTGACGTTGTGTCCTTGGGCAAGGCACTTCACCCTACTTGCCTCGGGGGAATGTCCCTGTACTTACTGTAAGTCGCTCTGGATAAGAGCGTCTGCTAAATGACTAAATGTAATGTACGCTTTTAATATTCAATAAAGGGGGATTGATTGAGTGTGAGGGGTGCAAAAGTTAGTAGATGGTCGTCGTGGTTGCAGTCTGTGTCCAGTCAGGCTGGGCGCCAGATGTTTTATGGAGCTGTGCTCGCCTGTCTGACCCAGCGGACCTGACCAGACCTGGTAATGTTTCACAGCTGAGCTCTGGCTACGCATTCGTGTCCAGTCCACCCAGGGCCACGCCCTTTCAACACGCTAGCTGCATTACCACAGGTTAGATGTCAGCACCAGTTGGTCTTTGCTCATATGGGATGACATCCAGCCTTTTTTCCCCCCAAGACACACTTTAATATAGCAACGTGGCCACCAGAGCTTTTAAACAGTCTGTCCTCCATTGTTGCCATGGAAACTTGGACCAAAGACGAGGCTGGCTTCCTTGGCCGGCTGGTCTGGCATGTGTCTGGGGCGTGGATGTATGTTTTCAACAGTAGGCGAGGCTTGAGTCGCTGGAAGGAAGAGCGGAGCTTTCTAAGACGGGATGAGACAACCTGCCGGATGCTGACTTGAGGCGATGTTACCATGGCGACATCCATGTTCCTGGTGTGCACCCCCAAGGGTGTGTGTGTGTGTGTGTGTGTGTGCGTGTGTGCGTGCGTGCGTGCGTGCGTGCGTGCGCGTGCGTGCGCGCGCGTGTGCGAGTAAGAGAGATCAGTACCTGATGAGGGGAATCTGAGAGCATCCACACTAAACAGGCTGAAACGACTGTCAGAGTACACTACTGTATTGTGTAGTTCAGTTAGTTACCATCGGACCAGTTCCCCGTCTGACCCATGTAAACACACCCCCGTGCCTCCCCTCTGCCCCCCCAGAGCGCCCACATCCCCATGATCGATGCCCTGATGATGGCCTACACGGTGGAGATGATCAGCATCGAGAAGGTGGTGGCCTGCGTCAAGCGCTTCTCCACCTTCAGCGCCTCCAAGGAGCTGCCCTTTGACCTGGAGGACGCCATGGTCTTCTGGATCAACAAGGTGACTCTCTCTCTCAACGCTCTCTCTCTCTCACTCTATCTCTCTCTCACTCTCTCACAGAGAGAGAGCTGCTGCCAATACTTCAAGTTATAACCAGCCTATGGAGATATTAACTCATCACACGGATACGAATGAACGGTAGACTGTTGGCAGCATTTGTCTTCACGCTCAGCCAGACTCCAGAGAGACAGCCCCGTGTGACCCCCCTGCCCCCCCCCCCCCCCCCCCCATCCCGGCCCTCTCCACAGCTACGTCTCCAGGGTAACCAGGAGAGCTAACTCCTCGCTTGTCCTCCGCAGGTCAACATGACGATGAGGGAGATCACCGAGAGAGAGCTCAAAGCCAAGCAGCACCCGCTGGACTCCCCCAGCCACCACAAGGTAAAGGAGCCGCACAGCTCTCCAGTCGCCAGCCCCACTACTAGAACACCGGCCGACTGCTGCTGCTCGGAGCCAAAATGGCCGACGAGCAGCGGCGATAACCGATGTCGTCGTAAGCGGCATGTTGGTTTAACCTTTTTATTTGTCTGGTTCGGCATTTCCCAAGACAAAGCTGAACGGCCTTCTTGAAACAATCAGCGGTTTGTAATGGCATTTTGTCCCAGGTAACATTCAGGAGTGGAAAGAACCTGGAATCGGATTCAGTTTTTCCTGACCTTTTGGCCTATTGACCTTTTGACTCCTAACCCCTCCCCACCCCCTGTGTCTCCCCCCCCCCCCCCTTCCCTCTGTCCCTGCCGTCTGGATAGTCTCCCTCCAAATGGTATTGGAAACTAGTACCTGTAAGTTGGATGTTAGTCGTCCCCCCCCACACTTGCACCCAGGCACGTCCAACACTACTGGAAACGATTCCAACCTGCCGCAGTGTTTGATGCAGCCTGCCTGGTGCCACAGCACCAGGAGATTGTTCCAGAAGGGAGAACTCCACCCTCTGGGTTCTCCAGGCAAGCCAGGCTTAGTCAAACACGTATGAGTCTGAGAGGGCTTCCAGTACTGTTCTGACACCCAGGCCTGTTGCACGTATAGTCCTGTGTCGATGTGTTCTCACACACACGCACACACACACACGTGCACACATACACACGCGCCACCATGACTCATCCAGACCATCGTGTGCTGCTTGTCGCTGTGCTCGGGGCACGAGTGGCGCTCCAAAACGGCGCCCAAGCTTCCTCCGTGTCGTTGTTGGGGCAGTGTTGTCGTGCTGGGATAGGTTCTGTGTGTGTTTTTGGGGATGAAAAGGAAAGAAAAACCCTGCGCTTTGTCTCATTTCAAGCTCTGTCCGTTTTATGTAACCGTGTCTGAGAGGGGGAGAGGGAGGATGTGTGAAGACAAAGGTGCGAAAAGAGGATATTGGCTGTCAGCAGAGCCAATCCTCCTTTGGCCACCCGTGTCGTTCTCAGTCGCTCATCAACATAAGAACACCCCAAGAACATCCCGCCCCTTCACTATCTGTGCCACCCTGCCCAATTAGCTACCCACAAGTGGCCAACACCCAAGTGACAGTCCACGGCTGCCAATCTGTGACTTCCATGTCACCCTGCCATATCAATATTGCTCCACTCCGCCCCACCCATCTCCACACACACACACACACACACACAAAGGGTCTGATTCAGGAGAGTGGAACGTTAACACTGAAACAGCGTTCAGATAGAAACGTAGTGATAAAGACCTGACTCACTCAAGTCTTAGGCGTGTTGAGAGGGAGGGAGAGAGAGAGAGAGACTCGGCCAGGTCTAGTCAGTGCTTTTCTATCTGTGTGCATTGCCAACGTTGCACCTCCTGTGAGAAATACCCCCTTCTCCCTCCCCAAGCTTGCGTGCGTTCTGGCTGCCCTGCTCACTAGCGTCTCGCTGTCTCCCCCCGGTGGCCAGGTGCGGTACCGCCGGGAGCAGGGTTCGGGGCGCCAGCTGTCGTACTTCCCCCTGCTGGAGGACCTGATGAGGGACGTGTGTGACGGCGCAGCGCTGCTCACCCTGGTCCACTATTACTGCCCCGACCTCATGAAGCTGGACGGTATGGACACACACACACACACACGCTCACGTTGTCGTAAGGGTAGCACTCCCAAGTGCTGTGGCTCAGGGACGCTTGTCATTCACACTGAACGCAAGGCATCATGTCCGGAGGATTTATCCCCGACTCGGAACAACCTCATTCCCAACGGAGCAGAACCTCGCTCGGCTAGCATGAAACACTTCTCCGCCAGAAGGCCGCTAGTAGTCGAGACGTCTCCAACCGTGCTCCATCCTGAAGTAACCCGGTGTGTGCGCGTCTGTCCCCAGACATCTGCTTGAAGGAGGTGACCTCGATAGCAGACAGCCTGTACAACATCCAGCTGCTCAAGGAGTTCGCCAACGAGTATCTGAACAAGAGCTTCTACCTGAGCATGGAGGACATGCTCTACGCTCCCATGGTGCTGAAGGTGAGCTGTCGCACAGACGAGGCCACCAGGGAACCCACAGAGGGGGAACTCGGTGAGCGTGAACGCACCCGAATGTGCTCGCGCGGTTCTCTGACCGTGTTGCCTGTGTTGCAGCACAACGTCATGGTGTTCATCGCCGAGCTCTTCTGGTGGTTCGAGACGGTGAAGCCGGACTTTGTCCAGCCCAGGGACGTCCAGGAGCTGAAGGACGGTAAGAGCCGGAGACGTTGTGAGCGCGTGTCGTTTTCGTCTGAGGCTGGCAGTGGCTAGCTGGGAAAAGCTGGTCCACCTGAATGACAAGGAAGCACTGCGGTCAAACGAATTCCTGCGCACGACAAGAGGGCTAAGCGGCTCGCTCATGCTCTATATATTAACGACATTGGTCGCATGTATTGTCCCTTTATCGTGGCACAGTTTACAGTAACATGCTGATGTCGATTACCAGAACGCAGACAGGAAACACCTAGGCATAGACCCGCCCTTAGTAACTCATATCCTTTTGATTGGCTGTCCTGTCCTGTCACAGTCCGAGCCATAGCTCAGCCGAAGAGTGCCCGTCCCTCGGTTCCCATCTCCAACGCCACCAAGCGGAGCTTCCTGGTCACGCCGGGGATCTGCGAGGTCTCGCTCTCGGCCCAGAGCAGCCCAGAGGCCTGTAACAGGTACTTCCTGCACCCCGAAGACTCGGAGCATCTGTAAGTCTCTCCTTAAGCTTCTAACTCCTTAACCTTCTGACCCTTACCCCTCAACCCCCCCTATCTCCTTAACCTTCTAACTCCTTAACCTTCAAGTTCCTTAACCTTCTCAACCCCCCTATCTCCTTAAGCTTCTAACTCCTTAACCTTCTAGTTCCTTAACCTTCTAACTCCTTAACCTTCAAGTTCCTTAACCTTCTACACCCCCCTATCTCCTTAAGCTTCTAACTCCTTAACCTTCTAACTCCTTAACCTTATAGTTCCTTAACCTTCTAACTCCTTAACCTTCTGACCCTTACCCCTCAAACCCCCTATCTCCTTAACCTTGTAACGCCTTAACCTTCTTACTCCTTATCCCTCTTAACCCTCTAAGGGGAGGGAGGTCGTTCTTTAATCACTGCCATAGAGTATGACAACATTCTGCTAAAATACAGATCATGGCAATAATGAACATTTCGAAAGTGTTCTCTGAGCCGATCGGGTTCCAAAGGACTTTCCTCGAGAAGCCTTGCACAGTTGGGACTGCTGACTGGCAGTGCTGGGGTGATGGTGATGGTGATGGACTGACACTACTGTTGTGCTGTGTTCCTCACTCCTGTCTTTTTCAGTCCCAAAGGGGGTTCAGCCTTCAGCCCCTCGCACCCTCTCCTCCCTCTGAGACAGAGACAGCAGAAACAGCACGGAGAGGATGCCTCTGGTAAGACCTGCACACACCACATGCACTACTGTCATATACTAAATGTCCAGGTAGTACACTACTAAAGACCCAGGTAGTACACATAGAAAATGTTGGATTGTGTTTCTCTTTCCCTCTCTCCGTCCAGGCCTCAGACTCCGTTCCAACTCCCTGACCCATGCGGAGGGTCAGTCCAGGGGTGCAGGAGTGGTCTGCTCTGACAGGAGACCCAGGTAAGGGAAGCCAGGCCACCTCTGCTACTGTCTCCTCATGATCGGCCGCTCAGAGAGGGGAGTTGTCATGTTGCCCCTCCACTGTCTCCCCCTCCAGGCCGATGTCCACTTTAAACCCCCACACTTTCCACTCTGCCACCGATAGCGATGTCGACGTGGCCTCTGGAGACAGCGTGAGCCTGGCCCGCTCCATCAGCAAGGACAGCCTGGCGTCCAACGTCGTCAACGTCACGCCCAAGCACCAGGCCTCGCAGGTCCCCCAGGCCCACCAGGCCCAGGCGGGCCCTCGGAGGGTCAACGGCCACAGCCTGCTGGCCAACGTCAGCATGGAGGACCAGGAGGTGGAGGAGCTGGCGGTGGCGCCCCCTGCTGTGCAGCCCGGCGTTCCCACGTCCGGCGCCGCCGGGTCGACACCGTCCCCCTCCGAGGCCAAAACGGACAGCTTTTACCTAGAACCACTAATGCCTGCCGTGTTGAAACCGGCGAAAGAGAAGTCTGTTTGCCTGAACAAGGAGGAGGAGAGTGGGGAGGCCAGATCTCTGGGGAGGGGCTTTCTACGGAGAGGAGAGGGGCCGGTGGCTGCAGCCAGGAGGAAAGCCCCCATCAGCCTTAACCAGACCTTTTCCCCCACAACTAGCAGGGAGTTGAGTCTGGTTGAAGAGCTGTCCCTGGAGGGTTCTCCAGCAGCCCCAGGGCCTCTCAGACCCCCGTCCCCCAGTGGCGTGGACCCTTCATCCAGGGAGCCGGCCGAGGGCTTCTACCTCCACTCGGACCAGGAGGAGTCCGTTCAGGACCTGGAGCTGGAGGACGTGGACGAGGAAGACCTGGACGAGGCCCTCACCATCAAACACCCGCCCCTGTCCAGGAAGGCCTTCGAGGAGGACGAGGAGTCGGCCAAGCTCCAGGAGGACATGAACGTGAAGGAGCACCAGGACAAGGACGGCGACGGGGGCAGCGGGCGCTCCAGCCCCTGCCTCAGCGCCCACTCGCAGGCCAGCAGCCTGGCCAGCGGCGCCGTGCGCATGACCTCCTTCGCCGAGCGCAAGGCCCACCAGCAGCGCTTCGGCAGCAGCCACGACCTGCGCTCCAGCGCCTCCAGCTCCCAGAGGACCACCCCAGATGGCTCCGAGTGCAGCGGGCCCCTCAGCCTGGGCTCCTCCTGGAGGCTGAAGAGGGACCAGAGCCCCTCCTCACCGCAGGGGGCCCGGCTGGGCAGCGGCGACGCCGGCGGCAGCGGCGGCGGAGGAGTCAACATGCTAGCCTCGGAGCTGGTGCAGCTCCACATGCAGCTGGAGGAGAAGCGCCGGGCCATCGAGCACCAGAAGAAGAAGGTGGAGTTGCTGTCAGCCAGGCAGAGGCAGAAGCTGGGCAAGGCCGCGTTCCTCCACATCGTCAAGAAGGGCAAGAGCGACACGCTTCCCGGCCCGCTCAAGACGGCCGAGCCGCGGTCCAGGGAGAAGCCCGGCGCCGACGGAGGGAGCGGGTCCCCGGACGACTTGCGCGCGGGCGCGCTGAGGCGGGCCCCGTCGCCGGGCCGCTTGGAGTCGGAAAAGGGCGAGGAAGAACTGGATCTAAACGAGTGCAACCGCTCCATCGACATGCTCAACGAGGCCATCGGCAGCATCCAGCAGCAGATGATGCAGCTGTCCCTTCAGCAGGACCTCCTCATGAAGCAGAACGTGCAGCCCCCCACCGCCGTCACCCCCGCCGACAAGGCCGGCGACCCCAAGGTCAACCCCGCCGTCCACTTCGTCGATTCGGGAGTCGCCCCTCTCCGGAAACCACCCAAGCTGAGCTCAGCCAGGGGCGCCAGGTCCAAACCCTCGGAGCTGAAGCTGGCTAAGGAACAGGGCCGGCAGGCGTCGCGAGCCCTCACCCCCACTCAGAGCCTGGATGCCGGGCCTCACCCGAGGCTGCACCCCGGGGGGCGCTCCCCCAGGACGGAACACCCCAACCCCCCCAGAGCCGCCTCCGCCGGAGAGACAATCAGCACAGCGGAAAAAGCCGGTGGCCATCTTCGAAGTTCCTCCTTCCGGCTTCACGATGAGGCTAACATGCGTCTGCCCGTGCGAGTCGACCTAGCAACCGTCGCCACCCCCGAAGTGTCCTTCGACGAGTGCCTGTCCAGCACGCTCAGGGAGTCTGAGCTCAACTCCTCGGACGGCTCGGGGAAGGAGAACGTGCCGGAAGAAGAGGCGGCGGCGCGCAGCAAGGCCCACCTGATCGAGGTGGACCTGTCTGACCTGAGGGACCCCGAGGAGGACGGGGGCCAGGTGGGGCACGACAGCACTGCCGAGGGAGGCGACGGGGAACAGAAGTCTGGCTTGGGCTTCTTCTTCAAGGTAATGTGTGTGTGTGTAAGAACACTGACAGTTTGGTTCACATCAAGGGGACACATCTTCTCCCAGCAGTAACTTAGCAATCTGTAGTAATGTTGTGTATAGTACCGGAAATAATTTCTTAGGAAGTACATTTCAACGCCTGTTGTGTGTGCTGACCTCCTGCTCCAGGATGAACAGAAGGCCGAGGACGAACTGGCTAAGAAGCGAGCGGCCTTTCTCCTGAAGCAGCAGAAGAAGGCCGAGGAGGCCCGTCTACGTAAACAACAGCTGGAGGTTGAGACCGAGTTCAAACGAGACGAGGTCAGGTACGTCTCGCCTTTCACCAACCAGAGCACAGCTACCAGGCAGAAGATGCCCTCTTCAACTGACTTGAATTTCATATTTTTTTCACTTTACTTATCCTGAGGTAAACTCAACCTGGCTCCATAGCTGGGGGATACCTCCACCTCTCATTGACTTTGGCTTAATACCACTGTTCCAGACACAGCAAAAGTTGTAAAGAGATATAACTGTGGCCGTTTGTCTCTCCTCAGGCGCAAGGCTGAGGAGGACCGTCTCAGGAAGGAGGAGGAGAAGACCAGGAGGGAGCTCATCAAGCAGGACTACCTCCGGAGGAAGCAGAAGGAGATATTTGAGGAGCAGGGCGTGACCAAGCCCGCCAAGCCTACCAAGCCCTCCAAGAAACAGAGACCCAAGCCCGTCCTCAGGGAGGAGTCCTCCAGCGACACCTTCTCCAAGTGCTCTTCTTCCACCCGTGAGTAACTCTCCGTTTAGAACGAGCTAATTCTGTGTTCCGAACGACCCAGTCCTGGTCCAGTAGGGTTCTGGTGTGTGTACTTGGACATTTTCAGCAATGGTTTCACCTCAGCACATGATTATTTGAAGGATGTCTCCCACAGTTTGCAGATGGTCAGAATGGCTTTCCTGTGTGTATAAGGACACTGTATGTGACTCTGTGTGTGTGTGTTGTGTAGCTGACAACCTGAGCAGTGCCCAGTCTGGCTCCAGTCTGTCCCTGGCCTCGGGCGCAACCAACGAGGCTGACAGCGTCAACTCTGGAGGAGCAAGCTCTCAGCGGTAAGCTCAGACCACCCGTGTGTGTGTTTGTTTTGCTTGTGTTCTGGTGTGGGCGGTCAGTGTGTGTTTTGTTTGTGCGTGCTCTGTGTTCGACGTCTCACCGCGGTGCTCTCGGTTTCCCAGGGGAGAATCGGTGGAGTCGATCCCTGGGTTGAGTCGCAACGCCAGTCGCAACGCGGAGAGGGACTGGGACAACGGCTCCACGGCTTCCTCCATCACCTCCATGGCGGAGTACACCGGTAAGCAGGCCAATGCGGAATCCCTCAGCAACCAAGAACCTCACCTGTGCAGCTGTGTAAAAGCTTTACAGGTTTTCTTCCTTATTTGCTGGTCTGACTTCAGTTCCCTCTTCTGGTTTGTCTGTCAGGTCCCAAGCTCTTCAAAGAGCCCAGTGCCAAGTCCAACAAGCCAATCATCCACAACGCCATCTCCCACTGCTGCCTGGCGGGAAAGGTCAACGAGCCCCAGAAGCTCGTCATCCTCGAGGTGAGCACACGAACGCCATCCCCTAAACCCTGTCCCCAGTCAGGTCAGCCACACCCCACCCCGGATCGACACGGGTTAGCAATCCTTCACAACCAAGATGGTGGAATCAGTGAGGATTACCGGATTAATTATCGACCTCCTTCTCTTTTAGCGGTTCTAATCTGATGATGATGACGAACTCTCACGATGCTTTATCCATCCCCAGGAGCTGGATAAGTGCGAGTCCAACCACCTGATGATCCTGTTCCGGGACGGAGGCTGTCAGTTCCGAGCGCTCTACACCTACCTGCCAGACTCGGAGGAGATCCACAAGCTGACGGGAAACGGCCCCAAGAGCATCGGCAAGAAGATGATCGACAAGCTCTACAAGTACAGCTCAGACAGGAAGCAGTTCACCGTCATTCCCGCCAAAACGGTGTCGGTCAGCGTGGACGCCATCACCATCCACAACCACCTGTGGCAGGTCAAGAGGAGCACCGTGCCAAAGAAAAGCGGGAAATAACCCGAAGCCGAACCGCGTCCTGGGAGCACAGCCCAGAAGCAACCCTTCAACCACCTTCGATCTCCTGGATAGATTGCATTGAAGTCCGTACTGCCACGAAAACCTTCCCCGAGACAAAGTCACACACACCTGTATAACGAGAGTGTCTGCGGCTACTGGGGATGGTGTGTGAACAGACCGAACCATAGGTTTCGGTTACCGATAAGGTGGCCGTAGATGGGAGAAGGGCATCGATGCAGATGAAATCCTCCTAGATCTTAATGGGATCTGTCCAGGATGCTGTTGGGTCGTCTGGTTTTAATACCGACATGAGCATGTGGGCATTTAGTCTTGTTTTTTTTATTTTTCTCTCATGGTGGATTCGTTTTTACTTGAAGTATTTGTTGGTTTGGCAATGAGGGTCAGGAGCTCTTCCGCAACACTACCAGTCCCCACGTTTCTGGAAAGTGGAGGGGTGCCTGAGCTTGAACGCACCTCGGGGCCGAACCCAGCCAGGACGTGCTGCTACAACAATCTCTCCAGAATGACTATCATCCGACAAGCATTGCCACCTTTGCCTCACCAGTCGACTCTAAACGTGCTGCTCTGAACTGTCCCCCCCACCCACCCATCCACCACCCAGTTATATCTGTATAACTGTCTCCCAGGACCCCCTCCCCTCCTCCCAAGTCATCCATTGTTTGGCCTTCACACATCGTGGTACTGTTGTTTATACATTCAACCGCTATTAGAAGCAGATCAGCTGTAGCACTGGTGTTTCTAGGATTTACGATGGTCGTTTTAAATACTTCTATCTCGCCTTTATCCCCTTCGCGCGGAGTTATCGAAGGGGACCAACGATGGTCTTTGGTACAAAAATGTCATTTTGATTTGTAAGTGTGTTTTTTCAACTAAGCGGTGTGCTGTAGTATCCAAGCTGATGCGCGTTTCATCACAACACTAGAGCTAGTCGTGTTTCTCCACCGGGCACTGTCCTGTAGAAAGGTGCACTCATCACGTTTCAAAGGCTTCCATCATGCAATTCTTTACTCCTTCATTCCTTCTCTCCATGAGCTGTCTGCTAGCTCACTGAGAGGCTGGGCTGTAGCATATTTATAATGGGTTACTCTGTGCTGGACTGTGGCTTAATTATTTACCCACATTAAAGAACATTCCTGAAAGGTGTCCACAAACACTGCCACTGTTTATGTGTCTATTCATGTGTGCTTTAGAACCCCGCGTTAGCGACAAGAGCAACTGAGTGTTGCACACGTGCACTTTAACTGCTGATAAAAGTAGAATTTGATGAAGCTGGTCGGTTCATGGTTATCAAACTAATGTAGACGGTATCGTGAACTGAACTGCTGTGTGCTCCAACCCAGAACGCAACCTGTTGCAACACTGCAATCATAACACTGACCAGTAAACTGAAAGGGCCTCCTTTCGAGAACTACTGCTGTTTCCAAAAAACGTAGAATACTTGATTATAATTTGGTTTATTTTTTATACATCATTTTGTGTGTTTTGTTTACTAAAAGATTGTATTGGGATTGATCACCATTTTTGTTACACTAGTGTAAATTTCATCCTTGATTTTAACATTTTTTTCATACCATAACATATATTTATTTTTAAAAGAAAGCACTGAAACTGAATAAACTTTCAAAGGAAAAAAAACCAAAACACTTTCATTTCTTTTCATTTCCCACATTGTCTGTTTTCAACTGTACCGTTTGTTAATTTTTTGCATAATTTCAGATCACATTTCAAGCATGTTAACACGTCACCAAACAACAGATGCATGCTTAGTTTTGGTGTTTCAGAAAACACATGCAGCCTGTTCCAGTGTGGAGGAAGGACATGGTTACACCCAGATACGTCATTAGTCTCATCTTGACATTTCTTCTTTTGTCTTTCAAACCTTTTAAACTGGTAGATATAAACGAGAAACATGTTTATAATAAAGCTACGTCCAATACTGAGTTGATGGAAGGGGCTGCCTGGTTTTATGTCCCCCAGGATCTTTTGGTCTTCCACTCTACCACTCAACTGGAACAACCTGGCCCCTCATGCTCAACACCAGCACTCATAACCATGGTAAACACCTGCAGATACATACCCACCATAGCAACCGCTCTCAGCATGAGGTTCACATCAAGTATTCAGCGATACACAGAAGGTCTATGTACTATTTGAAGTTTGGTTGCTTGTGTCAGACAAATTTGGATTCATAAGTTGAGACAACACAGCTGTTATAGATTCTTAAAACCTGGCTGACTGGATGACATCTGTAATAGCTGACCATGAATGGTAAGTTCTAGTTGTTAATGGAGGAATTGTAGCTCCGTGAAGTGCTTTGGTACATTTGTTGTGTGTTCCACAGCTGTTGCAGTGGTCGTTCTTTGTTTATCTGTGGGATTGGTGGACTCTCAATGTACAAAAGATTTGGAATCTTACATCTGTCAACATATTCCACAAAGTAAGACACATTTACAAACAAATGTATCTGAAATTGAGACATACTTTAACGTGACGTTCTGATGCCTTGAGTATCTTGTGCTTCAGGTTTTCCAACAGGATTGTCCTCCCTGGTCTTCATAATGTCGAATGTGGGGGAGATCAACTCCAGTGTTTTCCACAGTGACAGCCTAACGTCAGTGATCAGATTTAATTTTGTAGGGGCTGGAATCACAAACATTTCTGCCGGAGGGATGAGTTCATTCAGTCATCTCACTAACCTGGTTTTGGACAACAACCTCCTCTCGAACTTCACCCCAACCTGGCTCAGCCAGCCAGCCCGCCTCAGTCTCCTCAGTCTCCCTGGAAATCACATTGAGGTTCTGGAAGGGTCCATGCTTAATGCTCTAACCGGTCTCACCAGTCTTGACTTGGCCAGAAACCAGATTAGGACCATAGCTCCTGGTAGTTTTGCATTCCAGCCCCATCTGTCCAGCCTGGACCTCTCAGGGAACCTACTGACCCATGTTGACCCTCAGGTCTTCCTGCCTCTCAACTCGACCAGGATCCGCCTGGATGGGAACCCCTGGCACTGCTCCTGTGAAGCAGAGGACTTTGTCTGTTTTCTTAGAGGTGTGAAGTGTATTCCTTAAAATGTATGATAAACAAAGCCAGTGGTATCAGTGGGCAGGGTACCCACCCAATCAAAAGTTAGGAAGACGTAGAAGAAAAAAAATACCAAGTAAAATATCTGTGCTGTTTTTTTTACTTCTGATTGGGTGGGAAGCCTACAGAGATGGCCAGTGGGTCTCAGCATTTAAGCCAATCAAGATTCCACTCTTTTGTGAAACTCACCTGTCAATAATTTGCTTTGATTAGCAATAAGATCACATGACTTATGCTGCCTATCCAGATGCATTTAATCTAATGCAACGATCACCAGGATAGAAACAGTTAGCAGATCTAGCACTAACATTGAGACTATGGGGAGCCACATGCTCAAAACTGACCGCTTGTTTTAGATCTGTAAATTCTTTCAAAACTGCATGGGCCTTATAGGGAAACTTATTGATACACAGCATGGAATTTGTTGATTTCATTTGCAGCGCTCATGAATTTCTTAACAGTCTTGGCTCCATCGAGAACACATCTAGAAAGACTGCCGTTCTGTTTGACTGTGCATTCAGTATTAATCAAGTGGATTTGTGTTCATGGATAGTGAGGGAACTCCTGTGAACAAACACTGCTAGTTGTCAAGGGAACAAGGCAATCCAGATGCTGAGAGGTGCTTTTCTTGCATGACCAGATCTGCAGAAGCGCTCTCTGCTGGAGAAGGAGATGGAGGTGAAGTGTAAGAGCCCAGCAGATCTGAGAGGTCAGCTGGTCTGGAACGTGTCCAGGTGTGTGACACCAACTGCCCACCCCGTTAGTCCCACGTTGTTGTTAGTTCCACTAACATCAGATAAACCTGTTCCCCAAATCCCACCCTCGGTCACAATCCCTGCTCTCATCGCAATAATAGGTAAGTGTCTTAACACTGGAGCCAGTACATTTCTGCCTCAACATTTGACACTTTCAAATATATGGTCGAAAACAAAGTCAGCATCCCAGGGTAAATTCTGGAGGCTGTGCATGAGCATGTGGTATCGATGTGGCCTCTTGACTGGATCGTCTCTTTGCAGTGGTTCTGTGTGTGCTGCTGTGTGTGGTCTGTGCTCTGGCCGGAGTCTACGGGAGGAGACGGAGGAGGAAACAAGTGAGGCCTCAGCCGGAGATCAAAGAAGAAGAAGGTGAACCACAACCGCTGAACCCCCCGAGACAACCCTACCAGAAGTGCCCTGAGGAGATGATGAACTGGGACTTGGAGTGCGTCCGAAGAGTCCCTGGGACTGAAGTCAGAGCCAAGTCGGCCAACGCTGTGCTCTCCACCTCCCCGTTCTGTGGAGGAGGGAGAAGACGTCACGACATGGAAACTGAGACAGAGGGAACCTCACGTAAACCAACACCCACAGAGGAGAACAGCTCCGGAGAACAAGGAGAGGAATTAGGAGAAGATTCCGGAAACGTAACAGCTCAGGACACCGACGAGGAACTGAAAGCTCAGAGACGCCTGACTGACTTTATCAATGAAGGGACCCAGTACGATGATGGAGATGATGGAGTGTCACCTTCTGGAAACGGCAGCAGAACCATAACTAAAGCTACTGAAGACACAGAGACCATAACATACCTGTCCATAGGAACTGACCTGACCACACCAAAGACTGGCAAACCAAATGGTCTCCATGGAGAAAGCAGGGGTCCAAGAATACAGATCGGGAGGGCCATTGGCAGAGTCTCCACCTGGCCTCCCACCTCTAGCCAGTGGGAAGCCAGATGTGCAAATCAGGGGGAGGGGCTGAGCTCTTTTAATGTGCCTGAGCCTTTTCAAGACTCAGTCGTCAAAAGTGACGTCTTGTCAGAAGGTGGCACCATCATTGTCATGGAACCTGTTCCTAATTACATGCTATCACCCGAGGGCTACAGAGGGGACACAACTGTCGAGGAACGATCTGGAGAGCCTGTTGAGGAACCAGTTGAGGCTACTGTGAAGGAACCGGCTGAGGAATCTACTGAAGAACCTCTAGAGCCGGATTTTGAAACAGCTTCCTTAAATTATGATCCCGTTTCAGAAAATCTGGTCATCTCAATTCCAGATGCCACTGAACCACTAACTGGATCTGCCAAGCTACAGTCAGAACCAGCAAATTCTGCTGAGTTTCAAAGTGGGTCAGCAGAACTTCTATCAGATCGACCATATTCTACTGAACCTCTAATTGGATCTGCAGAGCTTCAATCAGAACCCCCAAATTCTACTGACCTTCCAAGTGGGTCAGCAGAACTGCTGTCAGAACCGTATTCAACTGAACCTCTACATGGATCATCTGAGCTTCAATCAGAACCTCCAAATTCTACTGAGCTTCCAAGTGGGTCAGCAGAACTGCTGTCAGAACCATATTCTACCAAACCTCTAATTGGATCTGCCGAGTTTCAGTCAGAGCCACCATATTCTACTGAACCCATCACTCCGGTTGCTGACCTTCAGTCTGAACCACCAGGGTCTACTGAACCTCCAGTGGAATATCGGCAATCTCAACTATGTCTGGTCAGCTTTGAGACAGCTTCTACTACTGAGTTTGACATCAGCCCAGATGGGGGTTCTCAATCCACCATTGCGCCCACTGAGCCAAAGTCAGAACCAATCACTGTGAGCGGGCCTTTATCTGGAAAGACACCAAGCCAAATCAGTAAAGCTGAGGAACTCCAGAACGTGTATGAGGACACCACAGGCCTGACAGAGAGTGGGGAAAAGCAGAAAACAACGTTTGAAACTCCCACAGGGAAAGAACCAGAGATCCAGGTGCTCGGTGGCAGCTCACAGTCTCCCCCTAGTGGTGGCTCCCCAAACGACGAGAATCTCCTGGCGAATAACGAGTACGTCTTCGTCGGACTGCTCCAGGAGGTGGTTCAGAACCGAGGACGCAGGACCCGGGAGAGATGGAGACAGACACACAAGAACCAACAACTCTACCGGCGCAAAGGACAGGACTTGAACTAGTTAGCAGAAGTGGAACTAGGTCATCTCTTTCTCAATTGACTTTAATGAGCATCTCGACTCTGTGCTGTGCCAGCAGATAGAAAGAACAGTGAGTTTTTTTAGTGTTTGATTTATGTGTTTGCTTGTGTTTTGATGTTTGTCTTGTGTTGGAGACGGGTCTTTCCTGGTGTAAATGGCTGGGTGTAACAAGACACATTAACCCATGTTTCTTGACAAAGGAGTGAATAACTCTACTTCATATTGATTCATTATAACCTGTACAATGACATAGATCAATCAAATGGCAATTTTTAGCAATATTTTTTTCTGACACTGAATAAATTCGTTTTGATTTTTCAATCTCAGGCGGCTGCATGCAGCATTTATTGATTCATAATTTATACATTGTCGAGAAGTACACCGACTCCTGTTAGAAATAGTACAAAATGGATCTGGTCTTTTTTTTTTTAACAAATAATTTAAAAAAATGATATCGTAAGGACGAACCGAACATTTTGATACACTGGAGGACATGCACAGTCCAATACAAATATACAGTATCAAACAATACCATTTAAAATTACGAGCAGGAAACAACAAAAAATCAACAAATAATCATGTAGTAGTCATGATGATTCACACCAGTTGTTTGGCTAACTGTACAAAAACATCTGATTTTAGCGAGCTTTATCTAAAAACATGCTTTTTGTGTCAGCATGCCCTTATATTATAGTATGACCTTCGTTGACAACAAACGGTTTGAATGAATGCTGCTTCCTAAATGCCCTGTGGGTTGAAGACCCTGTACACCAATCCAAAGCTTCCGTAGGTGCCAGTCTTCATCTGGTGTAAACTGCCCCTCCGAAGGGCTTGGCTCGTTGTGGAACAGTTGCACACAGTTCTGTACTTCAGCAGATCATCCAGGGAGACGTGGTCTCCACTACATCGCCCTTTACACAAACAAATGGCACATACAATACAAAACACAATTCGGTTTACAATGGCACATCGTTTAACTTACAACTAGGATTCCATGTAACCCAGGTGACTTGTGTCTGGGCCATCCCGGATCCAAGCTGTGGCTGTTGCTATTGTGTCTTGAGCAATACTATCTGTCTTTATTGTATAGTTCACAATTAAAGGGTCATGCTATAATGCTCTAGAAAAGCCCACAGAGTTTAGTGCAAAAGTAGTTCAAGTCCTGTTTCATCAATACATATAGCAAAACAATGCCAACACTGTGCAAGTGAATATTTACAGTGATGACGTCATACATGTTAGTAAGCAAACAATATTCTAATAATGATATTACAAACATATCTTAACTCAACATTGAAACACCATAATAATATCGTCAACATTTTTGTAAAGATAGGGGAATCTCTTACACTAACAGAAAATGTGATCATAATAACATACTTTAAACTCAATATTTATGGAACTGAACAGTTATGGTACAATAGTCATGTACCTTCCCACTGATTATGTAATGAAATGAGTGATGTGTTGGCCATGAGAAAAGTTTAGTCAAAGATATCAAAAGAACAGCGTGCAAAACATTTGTGGTTTAACTCCACAGTATGATACATTTTCTCTCGATAATCTCTATTTACTATTTACTCTTGATTTACAGTCTCACAGATGAAGCTTTGTTGTGAATGCCCACAACCGTGAACGTTAATTTAATGACCCTTGAAGTCGTCGACATTTTTAAGGATGAACAGTTTGTGCTCATAGCAAAAAGTTGATCAACATTATGAGGGAAGCAGGGTCTTGCTCAGGTTGGGAGTTTGAGGGTTAAGGGTTAGAGGGTTTTGGTGAAGGAGTTAGAGGGTTAAGGGTTAGAGGGTTTTGGTGAAGGAGTTAGAGGGTTAAGGGTTAGAGGGTTTTGGTGAAGGAGTTAGAGGGTTAAGGGTTAGAGGGTTTTGGTGAAGGAGTTAGAGGGTTAAGGGTTAGAGGGTTTTGGTGAAGGAGTTAGAGGGTTAAGGGTTAGAGGGTTTTGGTGAAGGAGTTAGAGGGTTAAGGGTTAGAGGGTTTTGGTGAAGGAGTTAGAGGGTTAAGGGTTAGAGGGTTTTGGTGAAGGAGTTAGAGGGTTAAGGGTTAGAGGGTTTTGGTGAAGGAGTTAGAGGGTTAAGGATTAGAGGCCCTTTCCGGCAGCCTCCTTACAATAGCAGCTCAGTTAAACATCCTCTGGGGTAGGGGGGTGTAGGGAGAGGAGCTGGGGAGGGCAATGGAGGGAGTGGGGGATGGAGGGAGAGGTGCCCCCCCCCCCCCCCCCCCCCCCCTCCGTCTAATGACATGGTGAGGTCTTAGAGGTGGGTCTCGTCTCTGCTCTCGGTGCCAAACTCATGCTTGCTCCTGCTGCTGCTGGACTGGCCGGCAGGCGCCGGGCTGCTGGGCTCATCTGGCACATGAGCCAATGGGTCAGACCGGATGATGTACCTGGAGGAGGAAGAGAGAGCAAGGCTCTTCATGTATATCCCATTACTAAGGTCTGGTAGGTCATCCTACATCATACAGTTTATAACTATAACTGTCGGGTAGGTGATCCTATATCACATCCAATGGCAGGGTTGGTAGGTGATCCTGTATCCTATCCTATAACTGTCCAGTAGGTGATCTTGTATCCTATCCTATAACTGTCCGGTAGGGCGATCCTATATCACATCCTAACAGGTCTGGTAGGTGATCCTATATCACATCCTAACAGGTCTGGTAGGTGATCCTATATCATATCCTAACAGGTCTGGTAGGTGATCCTATATCACATCCTAACAGGTCTGGTAGGTGATCCTATATCACATCCTAACAGGTCTGGTAGGTGATCCAATATCACATCCTATAATAGATCTGGTAGGTGATCCTATATCCCATCCTAACAGGTTTGGTAGGTGATCCTATATCCCATCCTAACAGGTCTGGTAGGTAATCCTATATCACATCCTAACAGGTCTGGTAGGTGATTCTATATCACATCCTAACAGGTCTGGTAGGTGATCCTATATCACATCCTAACAGGTCTGGTAGGTGATCCTATATCCCATCCTAACAGGTCTGGTAGGGAGGTCCTGTATCACATCCTAACAGGTCTGGTAGGTGATCCTATATCCCATACTAACAGGTCTGGTAGGGAGGTCCTGTATCACATCCTAACAGGTCTGGTAGGTGATCCTATATCACATCCTAACAGGTCTGGTAGGTGATCCTATATCCCATCCTAACAGGTCTGGTAGGGAGGTCCTGTATCACATCCTAACAGGTCTGGTAGGTGATCCTATATCCCATCCTAACAGGTCTGGTAGGGAGGTCCTGTATCACTGGCACGTACACTACATCGTTGAGCTCCAGCATGGTGTCGGGCGGAGGGTTGATCAGCACGTAGGACAGAGTGTTCTGATGATCGTTCATCTCATCTGGAACAGAGGGGAGAGAGGGGACCTTCACAGCATCTCTGCAGCGATGACACACTCCATTAAGCCTCAAATGTACCATTAGACAACTGGAAGGATGTGATTTACAGTGGCTTCCTTTCCTGCAGCTCAAAGACTGTTTGGAAAAATAACTCATTTACATACTGTTACTGTCACATGTCCTCTTGTCTCTTCAAGTACGTTATGAAATCAAATATTTTGTTGTTGTCCCCAAGTTGCTTTGACTGGAAGGGTGGTGTGTGTGTGTGTGTGTGTGTGGGGGTGGGGTTCTCCAGAAACCCACCTGATTGCACCACTTAAAATGGCAGGCCGGTTGAAAGAGAGAAAAAGTCTAACTGTTACTACCAGGGCGAGGCTTGTTCAGAGGTAGGCCCATGCTGCCACACACGCAACCATGCGCCCACACTCCAAACCCACATGCAGACCCGAGTCCGCACGGTCGCTTCTGGCACATTCCAGGGTCGAACAGGAACGCCCAGATCGCCGGCGACAGGAAACGACGTCACCAGGAGCCAGGTTGCCATGCCAACACAGTCGCAGCCCCCGCCACTCAGGAGTTGACCACACCCACAGACAGAGAGAGGGCATGCTCGGGCAGACGCCCCACGCACAGGGCCAAACCACACCAGAGTGAAGCAAAACCCTGATGGTAGTGTAAGGGTTAGGGTTATCCCTTGGTAGCGTAAAGGTTTGGGTTATCTCTTGTTAGTGTAAAGGTTTGGGTTATCCCTTGGTAGTGTAAGGGTCACCCATTGGTTTTCTTAAGAGTTAGGGTTAGCAATTTCTTAAGTGTGGAAGGGCTCTAGTTCTGAGCTGATATACCAGTGTACCAGATAAAACTGTGGACACATCTACTCACCCCAGGGGTTTCTATATTTGGAAAATGTTTTACATTGTAGATGTTTATTCTTTTTTTTTGTGTTGCCTTGAATGAGTATGTGTCCAACTATTATACTGTATTGAATGTATACTATATGTTACTTGACTGTATAAAATGTATAAATCACTTATGTACACACTTCACTGTACTGTGTATGCCTACATATAAATAATGGCACGATGACCCTCCAACCATGGATAACATGGGTAATCATAACCTTGTGAACACACACGTATTGTTTCTGCTCCACTCTGCCCCCCCCCCCAGCACCCTGCAAAATAATCCAACACCCTGCAGCAGCAAAACACTCCGCTGACATCATCAGGGAGCGCCAACGCCAGTCAACACAATGCAGAGAAACAGAGAGAGAGAAATGTATCTGGACAGCGCGAGAGGCAGAAAGACACGTGTATATATTATATATAAATATATAGAAAGAGAGACAGACAGAAAGAGCGAGAGGCTGCTGGTTTGCCGTTCAGCCAGAACACAGTCATGCAGTAGTGAGGGATGGTCGTGTCACCAGCTAACCTGACGGCCTGGTCTCCTCTCTACTCTCTGTAATGCCCTGCAACTCTAAGCAAGTCAGCACGGTTAAACCTCCACAGGCTACACTAAGGGTTACATTCAATGACACTTTGGCTCCATCTTTGTAAATAAACAAAACAGATAGGTTAAATGGAAATATCTGTAAATGATCAATAACATAAAATATCTGTAAATTATCCATAAAATGGTTTCATAATAACCTGCAACCACCCCCTTTCCCTGCCAAATCCTCCCCCAAAACATCGTTCGCAAGAGGTAACAATATTCTGACATAGATGACATCCAAACAGACTTCACGCCACCGTGTCAAACAGAGACACCACTTAGTAAATGTGTCGCACGCTGTAGTAGTAGTAAGAGTTACCTTGTAAATATCCTAGATTTACTCGATTCATGACATCACTCGCTGTTAGATTAGCAACATCCTCTACAGGATAGAGAGAGAGAGAGAGAGAGAAAGAAATAAAGACAGAAAGAAAAAGAAGGAGAGAAAGAAACAAAGAGAACGAAAGAGAGAAAGAGAGCGAGAAAGAAAGGGTCAGGCAAGAAGTGCAGAAGCATTTCTTAAGCTCGTGCAGTTCCAGTCAGATAACAAAACTGATTTATTGCGTGAGAATCAAAGCCATTATCTTTGAACTATTTTCGGATCAAAAGCGAAAGCAAGGGGTGTAATGCTGGGTAACAACTGAAAGATGCAGGTGGAAAGTGCTACACTGATTCTACATGCAGTCTGATAATGCTACATGCAGTCTGCTTTCAAAGCAAACTTTCCAGGGCTATGTGGTTCATGCCATGCATTGTAGTGACTTGGTTATGCACATCAGAAAGGTTTGGTGTTTTATTTTGGTAGAATGGGGATGTTCACATGAGACAGTAGGCAATGAGATTACAGTTAAGGTGTGAGATGTTATGAGGCAAATCCAGAAACTACAACTCTATTTGAACGGATGAATCCCTGTCAAAACAAGAGTCGTATGCTCAAATGTTCAAATCAACAAAGCAAATGTTCTAATAATACTATTCCATAGTATTATAATAGTTTCAGCGATGAACACCACAAACACTCCATTTTAACCCCCCCGATTAACGTGACCCCACGAAAAAAAGATGAAAATGCATATCCACGGTTCATTCTGTCGATACAAAGACACGCCACAAACACCCCACACTCATGAACCCACTACACCCCCCCCCCCCCCAGCCTGTCTGGGAGCCCTCACCATATCCCACGGTGGGCAGACCCAGGTGCTTCATGCGGTTCTTCACCAGCTCCGACAGCTCCTGGCGCTCCGAGCGCCGGTAGAGGTTGAGCCGCTGCTGGGAGATGCGCTCGGTCCGGCTGGGGGGCTTGGCGCTCTTGCGGCTCAGGCGGCGAGCCCACTGCAGGCTCTTCTTCCGGAGGAGCGGGTGCTCCGACTGGTCGCTGGCCGAGGAGCTCCTGTGGCGGGGCCTCTCCTTCCAGGACCCCTGGCGGTCGGGGCCCCTGCGCTCGTCGCCGTCTTCGATGTTGATGGACACCTGAGACTAGGGGCAGATGGGGGGAGAAGGGTTCATAACAAGGTGTGTTTGTGTGTGTGTCACCAAAACAGGACCAGGAATCCATTCACACCAGATCACATCAAGAAGGAATTCATGACTCAAACCAGAGGCTTTGAAGCTTCAAAGAAAAAAAACTGCAGCTTTATCTTTGTGAGGCAAACCTTGGGTGAATGACAGGTACTAATGATGTACGAGGGTGCCATCTTACCTGTGGGTAACTATCCTTGAACTGAGAAGGACAGACAGGAAGCCACACAGACAGGAAGCCAGACAGACAGGAAGCCAGACAGATAGGTAGACAGACAGACAGACAGACAGACAGACCAAACACACACAGAAGCACAATAAAGGATGGAGGGCAAACAAAACAAGCGTTAACATTCCAAACAGCACTGACCAGTTTTGAGAATAGTAAATACACCATTTACTTCACATGGTCAAGAAGCGCAATGGTATAAGCAGTAAATAAGCCTGTGGTGTCATCACTCAAATGACCAAGAGGGGAGGTGGCAGATGTGTGATTCTGACATTTATTATGTCACTAGATCCAGCATGATGATGACATGAATCCTGGTATAACCATGACAACACTATATGAGTAACGCCAGAGAAGCAACAAGTAAGGAATGTTGTGGTTGGGAGAGGAGAGAGAATAATAGTAGGGGAGGACGATTTTAAGTAGCGGAGGAGATGATGGAAGGAAGGAGGAAGGAAGGACAGAAGGGAGGAGGGAATGAAGGAGGTAGGAAGGAAGGAAGGAAGGAAGGGAAGAGGGAAGGAAGGAAGGTTGGAGGAACAGTCTCACCTCAGAGGACGAGAACATGTGGGACTCAGTGCGGTAAATGCCTATAGGAATCTCAGCACTGGAGGAGCACAGCTTCTGGAACAGTCTGCCGTACGTCCGGATCCACAGGTCCTCCTCTGTCACCTTCACCTGAGGAAGGAACAGGAGCTCGCTACACCAACACCCACAACTGTCCCTTCATCCACTCACACACTAAACCAGCATACATGCTGGGTACTGTATGGTAGCCAGCTAGCTGAAGCTTGACTCACTGCACACAGGTATCCAGATCCAGGTGTGGTGTCCAGCCCCAGTAGTAGTCTGGCTATAGCAATCATATAGTCCTTCACAAAAGACTGTCAAAACAATAAACATAAATCAACATGAAACCTTTTTATAGAGGTGTGTCACCTGGTAGTACAAAGTATCTATCCTGAACACCTGGTAGAGCGGAGTATCTATACCGAACACCTGGTAGAGCAGAGTATCTATACTGAACACCTGGTAGAGCAGAGTACCTATACTGAACACCTGGTAGAGCAGAGTATCTATACTGAACACATACCTGGTAGAGCAGTGTATCTATACTGAACACCTGGTAGAGCAGAGTACACCTGGTAGAGTAGAGTATCTATACTGAACACCTGGTAGAGCAGAGTACCTATACTGAACACCTGGTAGAGCAGAGTACCTATACTGAACACCTGGTAGAGCAGAGTACCTATACTGAACACCTGGTAGAGCAGAGTACCTATATTGAACACCTGGTAGAGCAGAGTACCTATACTGAACACCTGGTAGAGCAGAGTACCTATACTGAACACCTGGTAGAGCAGAGTACCTATACTGAACACCTGGTAGAGCAGAGTACCTATACTGAACACCTGGTAGAGCAGAGTACCTATACTGAACACCTGGTAGAGCAGAGTACCTATACTGAACACCTGGTAGAGCAGAGTAGCTATACTGAACACCTGGTAGAGCAGAGTACCTATACTGAACACCTGGTAGAGCAGAGTACCTATACTGAACACCTGGTAGAGCAAAGTATCTAACAACACATACCTGGTAGAGCAGAGTGTCCAGCATACTGATACTGAACACCCGGCCTGCAGCAAACGGCAGACGAAACATAAATGCCAGGTTGGAACCCTTATCACGCTCTATCTGCAGAAAGAGAGAGAGAGAAAGAGGGGTACAGAGAAAGAGAGACAGAGAGAGTCATAGAGAAAGGGACCGATAGATGGATAGAGAAAAAGGGAGACAGGTAAAGAGAGAGCGAGAGAGATTAAACCCCACAAACTCTGGTCACCCTGTCTCCCAGCCTCAGACACTCAGAGAAGGGAACATGGAGGGCTGCAGGACCCTGGGGAGCTCCTCACCTTCTCCAGCTTGGACAGAGCCAGGGAGTAGCAGTCTTTGGCTCTGAACTGCATGAACCTCATGTTCGAGGGATGGGTCAGCTCTGTGATGATGCTGAGACTGGGGAACAATCTGTGGACACAGAGATGGAGGGGCGGAGAGAGAGAGAGAAGGAGTGAGAAAGAGAACAAGAGGGAGATAAAGAGGGAGAGTGTGTGTGTGTGTGTGTGTGTGAGTGAGAGAGTGAGAGAGAGAGAGAGAGAGGTAGGGAGGGAAGCGAGGGAGTTTGAGAGTGAGCGAGAACGCGACCGAAGCGAAAAGAAAGGGAGGGGGAGAGAGAGAGAATGAGAGAAAGAGAGGGAGAAAGATAATGAGAAATGAAAGAAAGAGAATGGATGAAGGGAAGGAGAGAGAGAGAGAGAGAGAGAGAGAGAGAGAGAGAGAGAGAGAGAGAGAGAGAGAGAGAGAGAGAGAGAGAGAGAGAGAGAGAGAGAGAGAACAGCAGACAGATTGAACGCTTCGGGCTCGCTGGCAACCCTCGTACCCATGATGCATAGCTTTCATTCCAGCCTACTTGATTACGGAAAAAGACGGCGGCTGTTTACGACGCGTGCTTCCCGAGGCCGTCCTCTGTTGAATTCTTGAGTCCGTTTAGTGAATATCAAGCTGCTCTGTTAAGTAAAGGGAGGCTGAGCTCTCCAGGGGAGAGAGGACACGAGGGCGGCGGATTCCCCGAGGCACCTGAACATGGTCTGAACGTTGACGATGGTCTTGGCGTCGGCCATGTAGTCCTCCTCAGCGCTCATCGTGCTCTCCTTGTCCACCACCACCAGGTTGTCAGCGTAGATGATGCCACACTGCAGCAGGTTGTCCAGGCTACGCACACGCGCCAAACACACACAGGCGTAAACACACACGCACGCCTGCACATAGTATGATCCGACAATAGACACTTCTGTCTGCAATTCAGTGCAGATGTAATGGATTCGAGTGCCGAGGTTGAGATATTATATAACGGCTATTTATAGATGGAATGGCCTCAAAACGAATAAACCTACTTATCGATGGTTCCAGCCATGAAGTAGACCATGGGGAAGCAGCAGATGGCCTCCAGGAAATGGTTGTCTGGCCTGGGAGAAACAGGAAGCAGGGGCTGCTAATTACTGTGAAACATTAGCAATTAGGCTACGTACATTATCACATAAAGCTGTTCTCATCTGGAAAATCTTCATGCTTGTGTCACAGACATGGAGGTATGTCTTCCAATGTTACGTTTTTATGGTCTAGTTCCAAGATGAAGAGGTCTTCAGAATTTGAAACCTTTTGACCAAATATCTGCCAGCAATTACAACCCATGTGCTCTATAATGACAAAGTTATCATGTAATGTTATTTGCACACACAATCACATAAACTGTCAATCCAATCTATCTTTATCTACATAGATCTACCTATATATCCAGATTATGTACAAATCTCAATCCATTATTGCATGACATTAGACCCATTATGGATCTTCCACACGACATAATCAGATCAACATAACCATAACTGATATTGGATCCAGGCTTTCATCCAGACCGACAGAAACACCCATATTATCATCCATACCAGACATCCATCCAGACAGGACAGGACGGGACAGGACGGGTCTTACGGGTAGTCCAACAGCAGCACGAGGGGGTTCAGCTCCTTCCTGGGGCGGTAGTAGGCCCTCAGGGGCACGATGAAGTTGTACAGGCCGTTCCCGGCCGTCTCGGCGGACACGATGATCAGCTTGTTCTTGAAGCCGTAGGCCTTGGCGTCCTCAAAGCTGTTGTGCTTGCAGCCCTGAGTGCAAACACAGTTACCCGTCAGTGAGCCCCCATGAGAATCCTTGCCGTTACTGTGTTTACTCTCAAATGTAAATGCTGAGAAACCTGTCCACTGTTTAGGAGACCGTGAATACGTTTGGGTTTGGGAGCTGTTGGGGGTTGGGGTTTGTTCGGTCCAGGCGTCCAGCTCACCTTGTCCAGACGGAGACAGCAGAAGGGAGCCTTCTGGGGGAGAAGGTGGCACAGGGTGGGGGAGCTTCCGATGTACGGGGAGTTGGGTGGGTAGCCTTTGACGAAGCTGGAGCGAGACACACGGGAACAACACATCACAATGCGGACGCGAGCGTGAAGTCTCGTTTGGAGAAGGTGCAAGGCTGTATTTACATCAAAGCCCCACACGGGGGCAGTGTGGGACCTCGGGTGGAATCTGGGATTTCCGAGGTGGATTTTGTGCAGGGTGGTGAAACTGAGCACACACCCTTGGGGAGAGGGGCCTAATGGAGGGTGGGGGCCGGAGGGACGGACCTGAGCAAGACTGAGAGAATGTTGGCAGAGCAGGCATGCACTGGCTGAATGGGAGGGTGACAGTTTCGGAAGCAAACACACACACACACACACAACCTGAACGAATCTCCATCCACTGAAGCACTGAAGTGTTTCAGTGGGTGTTTCAGTGTGTGCGTTTGAGTGTATGTGTGTGAAGAAAGACCAAGCATGGGTTTATATAACAATGGTCTGGGGCTCAATGTCGGGCATGCGAGGACAGACAAACAAAGGCGACAGGAGAGTAACAGAGAAGCAAGCGAGACAGCTGGACATAGTCACGCAGGACCCAAGATAAACGTCCTGAGGTGATTTAGGGGCAGCGGGGACCATCATGACTGGTCACCCCCTTGAAACAGACCTTCCACGTGTCCCTCGTTTATCCACTTTCATCACTAGAACATCATTTCCCTCAACTCGTCGTGACACAGTGATTACTTAACAACACTCAGTTCATCGCTCCCCATCGCGCCCTCCGAGACAGAGGTCACACCTACAATCGCAGGCAATTCCCTGTGCTCATGGAGTGTGAAGACAAGGTGTCGCAGAGTTGACATTTATGGGAAATCGTTAGCTATCGCTGTCAACGTTTTCAACCATTAGCCGCGAGGCTACGTTATTACATAAAGCTGTTCTCGTCTGAAACGCTTGTGTCATAGAGATGGAGGTGAATGTGTTCGAACGATACGCTTTCACGGTCTAGGTCCGAGATGAAGTCGTTAGTGACAGTGGTCAGAGTTTCACCGTCGCAAACAAAAACCCACAATGCTACTCCTGCTCCCTCCTATTCCGCGATTGGATACTCACTCTGACCCCACCGAGCCCTCCTCGTCCGATTGGTTGGCCTCGTCCTCTGATTGGTCGCTGAGCAGGTCGCAGGGCAGGATGGCGGCGGAGTCTGCGATCTCCAGGACGGGGGCGATGCTCGGCCGCCGGCTCCCGCCGCCGTTCTCCGTGGGCGGAGCCAGCTTGCTGCTGTCCTCCTCGGGCTCTGGGTGCTGGAGGTCCATGGCCACCGTACCTGTCACACGACAAGGTGACAAGGTTAGGCATGGGCTTGGGAACGTCGTCAGATGGTTGTTAGATGGTTGCTACAATGTTGTCAGATGGTTGTCGGAAGGTTGCCAAGATGCGCCTACAGGACTTCTGTTATGTTAGCTATTACAAACGTCATCAAATGCACGTTTCCTAGGAAGGCCATGCTGCTCATACGTGTCATTGTTCTATGAGTCTGTCTGACATACTGTAGCAGGCCTCAGGGAATTAGAACTGAACTGCATGACCCTCAGGTAAAGGCATTGTGCTGGAAAACTTTGGCAATACATGCAAACCACACAGACACTGTGCATACATTGTACAGGTCTGTGTATTCATGTATTATCATGTACATGATGTTGTGCTGTATTTGTGCAGGAATATATATGAAGTGCATTTAGCAAAGTAAAAATGCACTTCACCAAATAGCTACAATAATGAGTCTGTGATTAGTCTACAATGAAAATATTTACTTCCAGCAATAACTGGATCAGATTATGCCAACCTACTAACAGTGGTCCACACAAGTCTACAGTACTGTGGTTGCAACATGCTCACACTTACCATAAGAGGTGGTCTGATCGACTTTAACACGTCAAAGAAAACACAAACACACAACCAGGTCAGCCATGAAAGTAAAAGAAGCACATCGTGTTTAAGAGGCTCATGCATGAGCCAAGCACACGGCACCCTAACACCAAGACACCCAACAGCCTCGCAGTCGACGAGGGACCTCCCTCCTCCCTCCTCCCTCAATAACGTCCTCCATGACTGTCTCGCTCCCTAATCGACCCCTTTCTATTCCTCCCTCCCCCCAACTCCCCCCTCCCTCCCCCCCTCCGCCGGCCCCCTCCATCCCCCCCTCCGCCGGCCCCCTCCCTCACCCATGCTGGCGATGATGCTGTGCACGGGCAGGGAGGGGGCGTCGTACAGGCCGGCCGACGGCAGGCCCTGCTTCTCCTCCTCCTTGAAGATGAAGCTGGAGTTCTCCTCCTTGGTGATGTTGATGTAGTAGCAGGTGTCCGGGGCCGCCATGATGTGGCGGGGGCCCGGGTTCAGCAGGATGCTCTTGTTGTCCTCCCGCTTGACGCCAATCAGACACACGCCGTACCTGAGGGGAGGCGAGGGGAAGGGCAGCTTCATTCGAGTTGCTGATGACCCAAGCCATCTCCGTTTGAGTAATCATCCGTGCAGGACTCTCAGAGCCTCCTGATGTCAAACTACAAAATATCAGTCTAGTTCAACTAGACTAGACTGTTTGGCCAGCTCAGTTG
Source organism: Osmerus eperlanus (assembly GCF_963692335.1). NCBI lineage: Eukaryota > Metazoa > Chordata > Actinopteri > Osmeriformes > Osmeridae > Osmerus > Osmerus eperlanus. The sequence goes on along the minus strand of NC_085042.1, from coordinate 3,553,999 downwards.
TCTTGACCTGGCTAGAACTTGGGCCTAGCAGAACTTCTAGCTAGACGTAGCTACAACCTGCAGCTAAACTAGCATCCTCTCCCTGAGGGAGTCACAGCTCTACTCACTTCTTGTGAGCGTGGAAGGAGGCGTAGGTGAAGCTCTTCCCGTCGTACTCCCCGAAGAACTTGCTGTCAGCCAGGCGGATGTGGTAGACCTCGTTGCCCGAGCAACGTCCGTAGGTCCTCTGCCACTGCTCTGGGGACATCTGGCCCTCCCTGCACACGGAGACAGTCACCACGGAGACAGTCACCACGGAGACAGTCACTCTGATCTCCGGACATGGAGACAGTTCCTCTTAGGCGATGGAGAGCAATGTGTGTCTGAGCTTGTGGAACTGGGACCATAAACTTGAGGTGGATCTCATCCAACTGTCCCTAACCCAAACCAGCACTGGATTTTTCCCAACAGCTTCCTCCATCTCTAGAAATATCCAGAGCTGGATTTACAACAAGTCAACCAGCAGAGAGGGTGATGTCACCTAGGCCAGTGCCTGTGACTGGGGGAGCCGTAGCTGGCTAGCTGGTGTACTCACTGTCCTCTGGAGGTATGAACGAGCAGGGTGACCAGGGTGGAGGTGGCCGGACACACACAGTTGAGGGCCAACATGGCATACTTGAACTCCTCCTCACACACCACATGATCTGACAGAAACCAACCAGAACACAGGGTTGAAACCACACGATCTAACATAAACCAACCAGAACACAGGGTTGAAACCACATGATCTAACATAAACCAACCAGAAGACATCGTTAAAATGAGAGGACGAGATGAAGTCCAAAAGAAGTACATGAGAAACAGTAAGAAGTTGAGCGGGTGAGGTAGAGAACAAGAGAGAAACCTTACCGGCGAACTTGACGTGGAACTTGTTTTCAGGTTTAAGTATCTGGACATAGAGGGGACAGTTGGGGGCGAAGTCCTTCACAGCCCAGGCTCTAAGGATGGTCTGGTGGTCCTAAGGCACAACACAAGCTCTCAGCCCACTCAGTCTTATCAACAACAATACACTATCACCTGTACCTACATAACATACTGACAATGCCATCAGCACTGACAGGGAGAGACAGTATGTTAAAACAAATATCTATCATCATATTTAGATCATAATGGCTTAAATCCCCATCATAATACGAATGAGAGTCAATTTGAAGTGCTAGGTTTGTGAGAGATTCAGGGGATTCACTGGTTCGTATGGTGGATGGAGACCTACTGCAGCCGTGCGGTCCGCCTCGTTCCTGCTGCTCAGGATGAAGCAAGCCTCCGCATCGTCCATCCTTCACAGGGTTACAGAGACAATAGCTAGGGTGAGACCCAGAGAGAGACCACAGCTAGGGTGAGACCCAGAGAGAGACAACAGCTAGGGTGAGACCCAGAGAGAGACAACAGTTAGGGTTAGACCCAGAGAGAGACCACAGCTAGGGTGAGACCCAGAGAGAGACAACAGTTAGGGTGAGACCCAGAGAGAGACCACAGCTAGGGTGAGACCCAGAGAGAGACAACAGCTAGGGTGAGACCCAGAGAGAGACAACAGTTAGGGTGAGACCCAGAGAGAGACAACAGTTAGGGTGAGACCCAGAGAGAGACAACAGTTAGGGTTAGACCCAGAGAGAGACAACAGTTAGGGTGAGACCCAGAGAGAGACAACAGTTAGGGTGAGACCCAGAGAGAGACAACAGTTAGGGTTAGACCCAGAGAGAGACCACAGCTAGGGTGAGACCCAGAGAGAGACAACAGCTAGGGTGAGACCCAGAGAGAGACAACAGTTAGGGTTAGACCCAGAGAGAGACAACAGTTAGGGTGAGACCCAGAGAGAGACAACAGTTAGGGTGAGACCCAGAGAGAGACAACAGTTAGGGTGAGACCCAGAGAGAGACAACAGCTAGGGTGAGACCCAGAGAGAGACAACAGCTAGGGTGAGACCCAGAGAGAGACAACAGTTAGGGTGAGACCCAGAGAGAGACAACAGTTAGGGTGAGACCCAGAGAGAGACAACAGTTAGGGTTAGACCCAGAGAGAGACAACAGCTAGGGTGAGACCCAGAGAGAGACAACAGCTAGGGTGAGACCCAGAGAGAGACAACAGTTAGGGTGAGACCCAGAGAGAGACAACAGCTAGGGTGAGACCCAGAGAGAGACAACAGCTAGGGTGAGACCCAGAGAGAGACAACAGTTAGGGTTAGACCCAGAGAGAGACAACAGTTAGGGTGAGACCCAGAGAGAGACAACAGCTAGGGTGAGACCCAGAGAGAGACAACAGCTAGGGTGAGACCCAGAGAGAGACCACAGCCAGGGTTATACCCAGATTGAGAGAAAACATAGCTAGGGTGAGACCCAGATTGAGAGAGACAATAGCCAATGTTAGACACAGAGAGAGACAACAGCCAGGGTTAGACCCAGAGAGAGACAACAGCTAGGGTTGGACACAGAGAGAGAGCGAGAGAGAAAGAGACAGACCACAGCCATGGTTACACCCAGAGAGAGAGAGAGAGAGTGAGAGAGAGACCAGCCAGGGTTACACCCACCCAGAGAGAGAGAGAGTGAGAGAGACCAGCCAGGGTTACACCTAGAGAGATACATGTAAGACAGAAAGTATAAACATGTAAGACAGAAAGACAGGTAGGTAACAAAGAAGGAAGGTGTGAGAGAGAGAGGGAGAGAGAGAGAGAGAGAGAGAGAGAGAGAGAGAGAGAGAGAGAGAGAGAGAGAGAGAGAGAGAGAGAGAGAGAGAGAGAGGAGGGGGTTATAGATGGGACATCGTACGAGACCACGGCTGAGCAACAACACTGCAGCTCACATGGCCGTGCAACTGTAAACAAATGATAAGTGATCCAGAACAAGAGGGGCATCCAGGATCCTGTGTGGCCAGAGGCTCGTAGCCAGCATAGGAAGGACCTCGTGGGGTCATATCCTGTTCTGTGAGCACTCTGTTTCTACGCTGTGCACTCAGCAGTCTTATGGTGCATCCATGTATTCTCATCGTAGTGGGTGAAGAGATCATGTTTACAGCTCTGGAAAGCGCCCACGCAGGCTTCAGTGAGCGGCGTCCTTCCCAGCTCCCCCCTCCCCGCTGGAGGTCACCGTAGCAAATATTCAGCACCCCACAGCTACAATGACACCAGCAGAAACGTACTACGACAGCAGTATTGACAGGTCTGGCCTGGATGGGGCCAGAGCCATACTGATTTCAATCAGCCCTGCTCTTATTTGCCCTGACGCCTATGCTCAGGGCTATAATGCAAGAGGATGAACCGTGTTCAGGGAAATCTTGTTACACCGAGTTGGAGAGGACAGCCAAGAAGTAGACCCCACATCCTGGCTGCCCTCTCCCTGACGTGAGTCCTGGTCTATCCCAGCCACGCTGCTGCCAGAACTGCACAGTAGCCCTGAGCCAGAGAAGCTGTCTATGAGTCAAAGAGGAACTGAGGTGGTTAATTCTGTAGTTGTACAGCCGTCATTCAGTAATCATTCAAAAACCATTCAGTAATCATTCAAAAACCATTCAGTAATCATTCAAAAACCATTCAGTAATCATTAAGTGGCTCTTCAGCATTTGTATAGCAGTCATTCAGTAATCATTCGGAAATCACTCGGTATTCATCCAGTAATCATACAGCAGTTATACAGCAGTCATTCAGTCATCATCCAGTGGTCACTCACTTGGCCCTCATCAGGTCCTGGTCCTTGAGAGCGGAGCCCTGCAGGTAGATTACCCTCTGAGACCACAGGGGGATCTGCAGGATCCGGCGGACCTGGATGTCCATCTCGGTGGGACACAGGATGACCACGTAGTAGTCCTGCAGCACACAACTACCGTTACCGCTTCAGAACCAGGACCGGTACAGGGACCAGTAGACCAGGGTGGAAGTGTGTGTGTGTGTGTGTGTGTGGGGGGGACACTTGGGGTGAACCAGCCCCGGGCGTACCTGTAGTCTGGGGTGAGCGTAGAACTCGTTGAGGAAGTCCATGAGCAGGTCGATCTTGAGCGAGCTGACGCACAGCACCACGTGCTTCTCGGTCTGGGCGCGGTGGCGGCTGTAGTTTCCGCCAGACTTCTGGCGCTCCATCCACAGGTAGGCCAGCTCCTCGAACTGCAGCACAACGTCTCCTGTCAGCACACACACGCCCTCCAGGAGCACTGCAGACACACACCCTCCATCCAGGAGCACTGCAGACACACACCCTCCATCCAGGAGCACTGCAGACACACACCTTCCATCCAGGAGCACTGCAGACACACACCCTCCATCCAGGAGGGCTGCAGACACACACCCTCCATCCAGGAGGACTGCAGACACACACCCTCCATCCAGGAGCACTGCAGACACACACCCTCCATCCAGGAGCACTGCAGACACACACCTTCCATCCAGGAGCACTGCAGACACACACCCTCCATCCAGGAGGGCTGCAGACACACACCCTCCATCCAGGAGGACTGCAGACACACACCCTCCATCCAGGAGGACTGCAGACACACACCCTCCATCCAGGAGGACTGCAGACACACACCCTCCATCCAGGAGCACTGCAGACACACCCCCTCCATCCAGGAGGACTGCAGACACACACCCTCCATCCAGAAGGACTGCAGACACACACCCTCCATCCAGGAGCACTGCAGACACACACCCTCCATCCAGGAGCACTGCAGACACACACCCTCCATCCAGGAGGACTGCAGACACACACCCTCCATCCAGGAGCACTGCAGACACACCCCCTCCATCCAGGAGGACTGCAGACACACACCCTCCATCCAGAAGGACTGCAGACACACACCCTCCATCCAGGAGCACTGCAGACACACACCCTCCATCCAGGAGCACTGCAGACACACACCCTCCATCCAGGAGGACTGCAGACACACCCCCTCCATCCAGGAGCACTGCAGACACACCCCCTCCATCCAGGAGGACTGCAGACACACACCCTCCATCCAGGAGCACTGCAGACACACACCCTCCATCCAGGAGCACTGCAGACACACACCCTCCATCCAGGAGGACTGCAGACACACACCCTCCATCCAGGAGGACTGCAGACACACACCCTCCATCCAGGAGGACTGCAGACACACACCCTCCATCCAGGAGGACTGCAGACACACACCCTCCATCCAGGAGCACTGCAGACACACACCCTCCATCCAGGAGGACTAGAGATACACACCCTCCATCCAGGAGCACTGCAGACACACACCCTCCATCCAGGAGGACTGCAGACACACACCCTCCATCCAGGAGGACTGCAGACACACACCCTCCATCCAGGAGGACTGCAGACACACACCCTCCATCCAGGAGCACTGCAGACACACACCCTCCATCCAGGAGCACTGCAGACACACACCCTCCATCCAGGAGGACTGCAGACACACACCCTCCATCCAGGAGCACTGCAGACACACACCCTCCATCCAGGAGCACTGCAGACACACACCCTCCATCCAGGAGCACTGCAGACACACACCCTCCATCCAGGAGCACTGCAGACACACACCCTCCATCCAGGAGGACTAGAGATACACACCCTCCATCCAGGAGCACTGCAGACACACACCCTCCATCCAGGAGCACTGCAGACACACACCCTCCATCCAGGAGGACTAGAGATACACACCCTCCATCCAGGAGGACTGCAGACACACACCCTCCATCCAGGAGGACTGCAGACACACACCCTCCATCCAGGAGGACTAGAGATACACACTGTCCATCTAGGAGGACTACAGACCCCCCCCCCCCCCCCCACCACCACCCCAGGAGGGCAGCCCTGACCTGCAGAGGGAGAACCACCAGAGCCACACAGATGAGGATGACCACGAGCAGCTGGGAGGGCCAGATCTGGGGCGTGACGTCCCCGTAGCCCACCGTGGAGAAGGTGACGATGCAGAAGTAGAGCGCGTTGAAGAGGGACAGGTTCTTCCCCGCTCTCTCCAGGTGCTGAATGCCGCACGCCCTGGGGAGAGAGGACAGGAAGCGGTCACTCTAGATGGAAAAGGGGCTTCTTTTTTTTTCGCACCGGCAACTCACAACCGCCGAATGGAGGGGTGTGAGAGGCCCCTTGGTAAGGGAGGAGGGGTGTCATGTAAGGACGAGGGGTTGAGCTCGGGGAGGAGAACCAGGGATGAGGTCGGGGTGGAGACCCAGGGATGAGGGGATGAGGTCAGGGGGGAGACCCAGGGATGAGGGGATGAGGTCAGGGGGGAGACCCAGGGATGAGGGGATGAGGTCAGGGGGGAGACCCAGGGATGAGGGGATGAGGTCAGGGGGGAGACCCAGGGATGAGGGGATGAGGTTGGGAGCGTGGATCAGAGTCACTCACCCGGTGAAGACCAGGCACAGCAGGGTGCAGATGAGGATGAGCACCTGGTTGAACATGGCTGAGTGAGTCCTCTGGATGGCTCGGTGGAGATCATTCTGGAGGGAGGGAGGGAGGGAGGGAGAGGGAACAGAGTTATCAAGCCTCCAATCTTAGTCCTCTAGTCTATCAGAGGCCATGAAAGTGATACAGTCAGGCAGGAAATATGACCTCATGCCAGATGGACAGCTACCAATTAACTCACTATATAATTCATGTCAGGTCAAAACCACTATCAAAACCACAACACCTGTATGTAGTGAAACCTGGCTCCAACTCCAAACGATAAGAGCTAATCTAATACTGGCTATCTGCTAATCTGATTCAGGTCGTCTGATACTGGCTGCTAATGTAATACTGGCAATCTACCAATTTTATACTGGCTACCAATGTGGGGCTACCAATGTGATCTGCTAAAATGATACTGGCAATTTTTATTCTGACTATCTATAAATATGATACTGACTATCTGCTTATTACAGAAACTGGTCAATGCTTTTTTTTGTTCATTGTCGGTATGATTATTGTATGCATTAAGAAAGAAATGAAGATCTTACGATCATATTTTCCAGGGCACACTTGGCTAACCAGCAGTTAAGAAACACTGGGATGAAAATATTCCTCAACGGAGGCCAGAAGATCTGAAAAGAGAGAAGACGTTTATGTAACAAATGCCGTCCGCACAAAAAACATCTGAAAGCCTTCAAAGGTTCTTCCCTCTCCATGGACAAAGTCATGTGTTATTTGACTGGCTCTGTGACACCCCAGGGTAATGGTAAGAATTCAATTAAGTTCTGTCAAAAACTCAGTTGGAAATGCTCCTGCCTGCTGCAAGATCAATTCCAGCTGATTATTCCACATGCATCGTGCGGTGAATTCACAATTAGGTGTGGATTCAAGACACCATACGGTAAAGTTGAAAGATGGGGCGTGATGGCTTACCGTGATTATGAATGGCACTGTGTTGATCATCTCAAGGGTGAAGGATATCTGAAAGATCTGCTCCCAAATGTTTCCCTGCAACAAACAACAGCATCAGAGTTGTTGTTTGAGATCTTGGCGATACATAACAATTACAGTAATAGGACCTGCATCACCAAGCAAAGCCAAACATAAATGATTTATTAGTGCTAAAACTCAGACGAGGCGTGAGCTGAAAAGATTTTTAATCAAAGCTTGTGGTTCTTGCACTTCGACTAATGCAGTGCTTCTTGCTCAAATCAATAAAGCGCTGGCATCTAGTCTGGAGTGCATTTGCATTGTAAAGGTCTGTTCATTTGTAGAGGGTTAATGATGTGTTTCAGCTGGCCGGCGTTGTGCTGAGACAGCGAAGACATTCACCTTGTAGCTGAGGTACGTCAGGAGCATGGCCTCCAGGAAGCTGATTAAGGCCACTATCACCTGGGGGGAGGGGGGGAGGGAAGGAGGGGGGAGAGGAGTGGAGATGAGAGAGGAGAGAGGGGGAGAAGAGAGAAGGGAGGAGTGAGGGGGGAGAGAGGAAGGAGAGTAGAGGGAGGATGGAGGAGGGAGGAGAGAGGATGGAGGAGATGAGGGAGGAGGGAGGAGGGAGGAGAGAAGCGAGAGGAGGTGCGAGGGATGAGGGAGGATGAAAGGGAGGAGAGATGAGGGAGGGGATGAGAGAGCAGAAGTAGAAGGAAGGTTCTGACATTCATGTGTTCTGATGGGTGCACATTGGAGAGCAAACGGGTCATTTGAGGGCACTGTGTTCACAGCCAGGCTGTATCCTCGAACTCCCAACTCCAAACCTCCTAGACACGAATGCTTGATCACATACTGTGTGCCACACATTCTGAATGAGCACAACGTGGATACGATATTCAATTTAGTCCTCTTACCTGGATCGCCCATAGAGGAACCTTTCTGTTCACCCAAAATATCAACTCCCTTTCAAACCAAGACAAAAAGGACAATATAAATCATATGATCCAACATGGCTAGCTCAACACAGCATATGATTGGTCAGTGGAAGGCTGAGATCACCTACCAGTTGATTTGTGTTGAATCGGTCACAGATCTTGTTAGGTTGACAGTTGAACAGTTGACACTGCTGAACAACATCAATGACAGAGGAAGCCACTTAGGAAATGAAACCAAGATAAAATACCCTGGTTCAAGAATATACTATATAATCAACACATCCCATCCAACACTTATTATACCCTGGTATGGAAAAGTGGTATTATCCCATCATATACTACCCGGTCATCCTGGTGTGATGTGTGACGTGAGCGGCAGGACTCACCAGGCAGACCGCCCGACCTCCTCAGGGTCATCCAGGGCCACTCTCAGAGCGTACAGGGCGCAGGTCAACAGCTTCAGGCAGAAGTTGAACATACGAATCCTCAGGCCTGTGGAAGGAAAGGGGGGGGGGGGGCACGCTGAGCTGGAACCCAAGCTTCTATCAAGAACGATGCCCTGAAGTGCTTTGTAAAGGACCACACAGTCTAAGGCTGTCAACTACATCTCCCAGAAGGCTGTGGGGCTCTCCGTGGGGAGACGGCCTCCTTCCTGACAGGTGCTTCCCTCGGCTGCCCTCGCCAGGGCTGGGCTGACTGGCGTCTCCTGGACTGTGGCTAACACGTCTCTCTGCCTCTCTCCCAGACTGTCACCTCTCCTCTCCTCCGCTCTGTCACTTTCTCACACATCAAGCACCAATTGCTGACCCGACCTTGAAGCAAAGATTTATGTTTGGGGGGTGAAGGAATGTACCTGAATCAACAGTGGATATACTGTATGTTGGTGGAGGCTTGTGAGGTTCTAATAAACAACCTTTTGACCAGCAGGGGAGTTTGTGGTGGACTGACTGATGGGCATTAATGTGCATTCATTCAAAGCCAGGACTGCACACGCAATTGCTCAGCCCTCACACACACACACACAGTCAGAGCAGTAGCTGCGTCTTCAGGTCAGAAGGTGGCACTAGCAGCACCATAGACAACGGCTGTCACGGCAGTCAAACCTCCCACAATGCACTGCCACGGAAAGTCCTCCGAGAGCAGTGTTTCACCAGGGTAACGACTGAACCGTCCAAAACATCTAAATTAAAGGTTCAGCAGCAGTTTCACTGCAGGGCTAAACTGGCATTTCCAGAATTTTCTTTTGCGATTGTATGGGTCAGATACCCGGCAAATGCATCGCCACGAGCGAAAGGTGCATCACGCACACACACAAGGAGATACAGTTTCAATGTCCTTTTCTGAGAGACTAGCAATTCCACTCCGGCTAGAACTAACTACTTTGTACTGCAATTTCAAATGACATTGCCCTCCTCTAACAATGGAACTCCAGTATATGTTCCCTACCAGAGTCCTGTAATACGGAGCTAGAGTTCTAGAACCAAATATCACCCCAGCTGAAATTGGATGCGCGTTATCGGTGAAGGCTCATGCCAGCGTTATTAGAAATCTCATTTTGCAGCCGGTGAATCCCTCGACGATCCTTTTCACCTGAAGACGTATTTAAATCCCCTGCACAGTACTTACTGGACCTTTGGTTTTTGATGAAGAACAGCTTGAGCCTCTCTTTAAAGGTGTTCTCATTCACGTAGAACTCCACCTGGACCCTGGAGAGGAGAAACACAACCGTCATGACCTGTTAACAAGCAGGCCTTTAAATATATGAATGTTAATTCAATTCATGATTTTGCTTCAAAAAGGCACATTTAAACATACAGACACAGTGTGCTCTGAACCAGCACTGCCAATTCCAAACATTAGAAACTCCACATCTAGCCTCCCCACTCAGCCCATAAATCTCCCAGCAGCCACCACTGCAGTGCTGCATCCTAAACGCATTACCACCCTGACTGGCTTGGGGGTTCCTCACTCCTAATTGGCTGTGCCCAGCACCACCGCATGAACGCCTAAGAGCGACTAACGCAATCCACCAGGGGCTCAGGCGATCAGAAGATCTCCGAACGGACACTTAAGACGTCCGTCCCTGCATGACAAATCACAGTAGGCCAAGCAGTGAGGCGATCATTACGAAAACAAACCGATTGATTAATAATTCAAAAGCATCCGGCGTTAAAAAAAAGACATTTATGACCACACTGTCTCCATCAGTGAAGCGTTTAGGGACCTCAGACGTAAGCTACTGTATATGATGAACACTTACGCCTGTTCTCCCAGATCTAAAGGGTGTGCTGCCTGCGATGCCGATGAAGCTCGAATGGGTCTAATCTCCGTGGTGGAGAACATTAGTGGTCCCTGCAGACTCTGACAACATGAACACTGGGTGAGCTTGAGGAGAAGACAGGATGACAATTACTGGAGCTTTAGGGAACAGGAGGGAGGGAGAGGGAGTATGAGAGAGAGGGAAAGAGCTACGGGGGTATACGAGTGAAATGGAGATTGAGAGAGGGCCGGGGGTGGGGATAGAGAGAGAGAGAGAGAGAGAGAGAGAGAGAGAGAGAGAGAGAGAGAGAGAGAGAGAGAGAGAGAGAGAGAGAGAGAGAGAGAGAAAGAAAGAGAAAGAGAGTGAAAGAGAGAGAGAGACGGGGGGGAGGGAGAGAGGGGGAGGGGAGTGGAGATACAGAGAAAGAAAGGGGGAGAGGAAGAAAGAGGGGGATAGGGAGGTAGGTAGGGTAGAGAGAGAAAGGGAGGACAGAGACTGAGGATAGAGAAGGAAAGAGATGGAAAGGGTGGGCGGAAGAGCGAAGGAGAGAGCGAGAGAGAGCGAGGGAGAGAGACAATGGGAGAGAGCGAGAGAGAGCGAGGGAGAGAGACAATGGGAGAGAGCGAGAGAGAGAGAGAGACAACACAATATAATGCTATATGTAGTCAGACAGAAGAGGGCGAACATGCGTGACCATTAGACACACTGAGTTGACACAGCTGTCAGCACGCGCGCAAACAAGACCTGATTCATTGTTTCATTTCCTTCTGAAATTCAATAAGATCAGATTACATTTTATGAGGTATTACCATGCTATAAGATAATAATAAACAAACTAACGCTTACCCTAGCCCTCTCAGTTTGGAACAGAATAAAAACGTTCAAAGCGAGAGAGAGGCCACGACAAGTATATGGCTAACAAAGTCAAACTAAGGTTGAAGAACGCGCAAAACACGCTCATCAGCAAACATATGTATTGTATATAAATACTTGATTCGCTGACAACAGGGAATAATGATGAAAACTCACACGCACCCCCAAACGCAAGCACGCACACTTGACAGACACACACATGAACATCAACCACCTGTTCTGCTGCAGGGGGAATTGGGCCAGGGGGATTGGCCCATATTGCAAAACAGAGCACCTAATTGGCCTGGCCAGGACAGACTGGTGGGCAGTATGAACCCTAACCATGCCCAGACTTGGAGACACTGGCTAAAACTACCATTCTACCAGGCTCTCTGCCAATGCTCAGGTCATGGGAAACACATAACAGTAGCTGTGTTAATGGGTCTGTAATATACCAAACCCTAATTGCAATGGCTGCTACACGTCACATGGATGTTGATATACATCACGAAGCGGCAGGCGCTGTGTGGAGAGCTCCTCTCCCAGCAGACTGTGTTAAGCGGTTTGGTAATCTCTGCATTCTCCCAGGCCATCTGTCTTCTGTACAACATCCCCTTCCCAGCAACACCTCTGGGTTCTCGCCTCTCCTTCCATGGCACCCAAGCAGAACACGGCTTTCTCCTCTCCTCCCTCCTTCTATTAGCATTTCCCACTCGCTCCCTTCCACACTCTGACATATGAAGAGCAGTAGCATAAATTACAGTCCTCGCATGGCCCTCAGAAGTGTGTCCTGATGGATTGTAGGGCAGTGGAGATGTCTATAAATATCCATCGCAGACATGAATATGAACTGTTTGGAACTCATGCTCTCTCGCTCTCTCTCTCTCTCTCTCTCTCTCTCTCTCTCTCTCTCTCTCTCTCTCTCTCTCTCTCTGATCCGCGGCTGGGTGTGAAAGCAGTGGTGAAGGAGAAGTGAGGCCGTCTACTGACAGACGTAATGCGGTCAGGGACTTACTGGGCGTTGGTGGAGTCCATGCTGTACTCCTCCTGGTACCTGGCACACACACACACACACACACACAAAGACAAGCAGAGACAGAGACAGAGAGACACGCACGCACACAGACGCCAAATTACAGACAGCCCCAGACGGACACAGGCAGAGAAGGAGGTGCACAAGGACACAGGGACAAGAGGAGAGCAACACAGAGCCCCAGACCAGGTGCAGAGGCACAGGGATTAGGGGGATTACTCTCCATGAAGACCACAGGAGACCAGAGAAGACACCTGCTGTGTCAGGTTGGCTGCCGTCATCGCTTACGACGCTGTTTTTTCTTCTTCGGCGTTTTCATGTTGGTGGGAGGCCATGGAGACGTGGATGATACTGGTGGCGGAGGACGGTCATGTTGGAGATGAATCGTGAGATGAACGAGGGGTCATGAGAATGACAACAGCACTACGTACACGGTCTGAGATGAGAAGAAGCAGTGAAGGAAACACAACGACAGGACCTGACAGCTCTGGCGATAACGGTGGACGTGGATCAAATGAATCTTTAGTCTCGTTGTCTAACAGACAGAGGGGATGCAGAGTAAGATTGCTGTCTGGGTGATCTGAACAGCGTTCTAAGAGCCCTCTCCTTAAGACACATGGTTCTACATTTACGTAGGTGCTGTTTGTGTGGGTGACTGATGAGTATGCTGTGATCCTTCATCATGTCATCTGGTGGAATTTCGTGCCTGCTCCTGGACCTGTGATGTCCTATATCCTCCAGAGACCCAGGACCCATGAATGTTTATTTGAGTAATAATATTTATTTGAATGTTTAGCTGGAAGAAACATATTTTTAGGAAAAGGAATGTCACAATATCGTTTTCTTATTATTGTTCGACTATTATGCAGCTTTATTTATTTATGCAGAGTTATGCAGCAATAACTTTATTGACTAACTAGATATACACAGCGATACCTGAGGTCGTTCACTAGGTGACATCCTTAAAAAGCCCAGGATGTCCTCTCAACTGGACGAAAGAAAGAAATACCAAGGGCAGTAAGGTTGCAAGTTTACTCGCACCAAAAACCAATGTCCACAACAGGGGGACATGAATTAACTACTGAGTCTCAGGACGATGACTCGTGACAACACGTCAGGACACTCCGAGAGAGGGGTTCTCCCCTCTTGTTAATCAGCTCAGCTGCTATGAGCAGGAGCACCACAGGCAGATGGAGTTGGAGTGTTAGCCTTTAGCATGCATGCAGCTAGTATCTCGGCAAACCCCATACACACATAATCTCATAATCATGCAATGCAGGAATAAACTGCTTCTCACCCCTCTCCAGGTCTGTGCGCCGGTGTGGGCTGTGCAAAGACACCCCAAACAACAGCCACTGGCTACTCTGAACGTCATTTAAAGGTGTGCTATTGACATTAGCTGACAACTCTGTCACTTGTCCTCAAAGACCTATTAGAATAACATTCTCTGCAGTAGTTTCAAGGACTTGTGGAACTTGTAGTTTTCTATGCAGGCAGGGTATAGAACTACAAATCCCCCCCTTCTGAGTTCTTCCATCTAAGACTGTGTCATCATTTCCTTTAGAGCAGCACAGACACACCCCTTTTATCATTTGCATACTATTGACAACTGTGTGTGTGTGTGTGTGCACATGTCTGTGTGTGTACGTGTGCTTGTGTGTGAGTGTGTATGTGTGTGTGTGTGTGTGTGACACGCACACACACACACGCACACACACATACACCAACACTCAGACACACACACACTAATGCTCGAGTGATGGTTGTTTGAGCTTTTAGCTACTTTCAACTATCAAAGTCTTTTTTAATTGGGATAGCTCCACGCCCGAGGCAGGCTAAGAAGGACAAACATTACATAACCCTCCCCAGGAAACACATGAGAAGAGTTCATTAAACAGGAGCAGCTAAGCAGCTAAATCATATATGTTCTGTGATAGCATGAGTGCTATAAATAAATGATAGTCATTTGAGCACTTCGGTACAAAGTTAGTTTCATCGTTTGTGATCTCTCCTTAATAAAGAGAATGCTCTCTGAGAAAATATATTCCTCCACAGACGGCAGAGAACATTGAGTTCAGGAGTTTGATTGAAGTTGTGTCCTATCCTCACTGCACTTCGATTAATCTTACTAGAGCGAGGGCTGCTACCAACCTATTACAATAAATAACCAGTTTGGCGAGGACGCTTGAAGCACTTCAACCAACTTTTCTGAAGCAGTAATATATCTAGAGTACTCTACAAGGCATTGTGGCTCCATTCTCTGCTCAACAGCACTTAGCTCTGATGGTTAGGGTTAGTCATGGACTCTATATTAGATAGAGTGCCATCTGTCTGTGAAAGTAAACACCTTTTACAACCTACAGTAGATACTGCCTGGATTGTTTCCGGACCAGCGCCATCAAATAAGGAAATGATAACTGATGGGGCGGGCATCGAATTGAGACAGGCTAGCACTGTCCAGCACCTCCCCTACTGTAACCACCTCATCTACTGTAACCACCTCCTGTACTGTAACCATCACCTCTACTGTAACCATCACCTCCTCTACTGTAACCACCTCATCTACTGTAAACACCTCCTGTACTGTAACCACCTCCTGTACTGTAACCATCACCTCTACTGTAACCATCATCTCCTGTACTGTAACCATCACCTCCTCTACTGTAACCATCACCTTCTCTACTGTAACTAGACCTGGCCTATACTCCTAACATTCACAAAGAAATCTGCCATGGTTCCAGCGACTGCTGACTCAGCCCTCTGTGAGACATCATATTTGCAGCACCATCTTGTTCTTGCAAGCTGTGAGGGTGGAATGACTCCATATACCAGGCTCCCTCTCTGAATTTGAACTACAACAGGCAATCATCCTCTGCCCCAGAGGAGAACACATTCTGTCAGGAAGCAAACATTACAGGAACTAAACTAAGAGACAGTTATGACCAAAGAGTTTGGGGTGTGTGCCTGTGTGTGTGTGTATGTGGGTGGGTGTCAATGGGATGTAAATAATAAAAAGTGCTGCTGTCTTTAGGGCTGACTTTGGTGCAGCAGTCTAAAGCAGAGTTCAGAGTCTGTATTATTGATGGCATAGCGAAAGTCTACCTATCATCAAACTGCAATGAGCTCTGCGAAAATTCCTAAAGTGCACAGTTCGCGTTTGACAGTTTTAATGACGTGTTAATATGTAGGTACACAGTGCGGGTATGGGTATGGGTATGGATGCAACGTGGAGAACCGATGACTCACCATGAATAAAAAAAGCTGGTAAATGTATTTGTGGGAACATATATTGACAGACTGAACACCCTGCACCAACATAGAGCCTTTTCCCCACCCCTTCCACATCCAAAGTATCTAATTAAAGCACAACATTGCCATTTTCGGTGAAAACATCATCATTCTATCAGGCCATCAGGTGCTGTCAGAAGACTTGTAAACTGGAATCTGTTGACGATGTGTGTGTGTGTGTGTGTGCTGTACAACTCAAAAAGACAAAGTAAACAAATATGAATGTGGGGGGGTACTGGGCGATGCCAATACTGCTCTCGTCTCAATGAAAAAGTTCACAAATGACTCATTTGATTTGCAAATAAGCCGTGAGTTTACAGCAGGTGTAATCCCAGGTGTACTGTGTACACCCAATCTCCTGTGGTTTGCATTGGAAACACAACAATGTACAATGAATCAAATCATTCGTATGCTGTCAATGGCATCAGCAAAATGCAAGTCATCAACACAACCTGTTTAAACAAGTGAAGCAACTGACCCATTATGCTACACATTCTGGACAAGCAATATGGATTTATATAGACCTCCCTGTGCTGCAGCATCATCCGATTTATGTAAGCATTGAGCACTGCAGGAAAGCTCAAATGATTCTTGGAGGAATTTGACTGACAGGGGGAGGGCAGAAAAATACGGATCCAATTTGAGCAGCTCTGCCCCTGCTTAGTAGCCTACTGTAGCCTACTATCAGTCTTCCCTATCTAATAAATCATCATAAAACGCGCATACAATCTGTCAGCGTCGGGTTACAAGCTGAGCGAAGAAAACAGCACCCTGCAAGCAACATTATGTCCACCATACATTTGTCTTTCCCGTGGAATATTTAAATAATGTGTTGGACTGTAATATCGATAATTTCGTATAGGCAATATTTGCAGTTAAGAAAAGCTAATAATCAACAATTGGAGTAGTTTTCCCGCCGTGCACTCCCGTTATCGCAAAGGCTGGTGTTTCGAGGATGCTGCAGGTCTTATTATCGAAGTCAGACTAGAAACATGCGCTACCTCTGGCCGGTATCGCTCCCGAAAGAGCCCATGGTCCGTATCGGCACGGCAGGATTAACCCAGGTCGGCTCGGTAGGAGTTTTCTGAGCCGCAGATTTGACGTCTGGGTCTATCTCCGAAGGGGACGGCGTCAGTTTGGCGCCTGCCATAACCACTCTCTTCCAGGTTACCACCAGCCGAGATCAACCAATATGTTCCTCCAGTCGGAGTCTCAGAGATTGGCTACGACCGCAAGCCGCATTGTGAACTGCCATCAGACGGAGGAACGGGCATCCTTTCGCTTCTACATTTCTTGTTGCTAGGACAAAGTCATGTAGGCACCAAGCGTTCCTCTCGTGGTTGAGCGCTCCATTCTTTGGAGACTGTGGAGTCCCATTCCGACTCGGCTTTAAACGTCATCATCCCAACGTCAACCATTCAGTCATACCCACCAGTCTTGGCATGCCTACGGGCTGCACCAATTATATAACTTGCAAGATGTTAGGGTTGATGCCAGGAGAGCTACATTATTTACTACCATGGTCATTTCCAGTCTCTTGAATTTGCTTGGTAGCCATAAAATGATAACACACTCCAACACATAATACCATCCAAACGTCTCATCTAGTGTCGGTCTAAAGCAGCAGAAATATGACACTTGAATAACACACATTATTGAATAATCCACTTACTATTAAGGATGCAAGTACAATACATAATGTTCACCGAACCAAAAACTGAAATATTATGCAGGTGACAATAAGGTGTCTGTTACACTTCTGCTCTCTCTGTGTGTGTGTGTTTACATGTGTGTGTGTGTGTGCGTGTGTAAAGATGGAGAACGGCATCCGACACTGGAAAGACGCCTGGGAGTTTACAGCTGCCACCACAAAGGATGACAGCGAGCACACAGGTGAGCGACATGTATGAAGGTGAACAAGACTGACTGAGGCGAGAGAGAGGGCCAGGGCCATGCACACAGCCTGCGTGGAGCAGCTCACAGAGACACCGTGTGGTGGAATGGGGGAACTACAGGCGCCGAACGGCACCCACACTGATGAGATCTCCGTTGTGAGACCGCTGTCGTAGCAGTCAAGTGTGAAACGTGACTGCTCGATCCATCCCATAAATAGTGTTTACATCTATCAAGGGGGGAGGGGGGAGGGGGGGGGTCGAATCTTATCAGCTGTAAACTGGTAATTAGTCCACACAAACCTCAACACAACATCACTAGTCCACACTCGATGCCGTACACAAAGACTTGGAGAGCGACCCACATTTTTCCCTTGATGTGTTTGAATTGCAGCACAGCACAGTGACGTGTCAGTGGGAATGTTCCTGGGCCCCAGGGCTTGGACCTGGGCCCCTAACGTGAAATAATCACTATAAGGCTGCGCATCATTTCCTGCCTCTGCGCTGCAGATTGGAGGGGAGAGCCAAATGTTTTCTCTGTCAGAACACATCACAGCAGGAATGGCCCCCTGGCCTATTCTGCCCCCCCCCCTCCCCACACACACACACACTCCACCCCCCTCTGGCTAGCGGAGCAGCTGCCTCCAACATAACATGTCCAGAGTAGAGAGGAGAAAAGGGCCGGCCAATGCCACTGGCATATACACACACACATACATTCACACACAGACACACACTAACCCAACCCTGGAGACCCTACCCACCCTGAGGGCTAAATAAATCACAGGAAAAAGAAAATGTGTTCTTTCATGTGGACTCTGAACTCACATATGGACACAGCCATGACAACATGCCATAGTTACGCCAGGTCTACAGGCCTGCCTTCTTTAATAGAACCACATGAGTCCTGCAATATTACACAGCAAGCTAAATATCAGCAAATTCCATTTCTTAAATGCAACTTTTAGCATCGCTTTTGGGTTTGCTAAATCTCCCCTCTAGAAATTATGAAATAACATTGCCCTGGTGGCAATAAGGACAGAATAAGCATCTATACTTATCATAAATAAAACAACACTCGACAGGATAGACTGAGCGGAGTTGCTGTTCAATGTCCTCCATGGGGTGTAACAAGGCCAAACAACTCAAACTAAACATAACAGGAACATCACAGCTAATGTTGCTCCTGTTTAATGAAGACTTCAACAATGTACCAGCTAATGACATGTTGCACTAATTCAACAGCAATAGAACATGAGAATAATTGTAATCATAGGAATATAGCATAATGCAATATACTAATAGATAATATTATATAAGATGATGTGTGCATTCAAGTGTATTCAACAAACCAAATCAATATCATATCAATTCATTTGTTTACGGGCGAGCTACTGCTGTTTAATATGCAATTGAAATCGATACATTTTCATGTCCTGCGCTTGCTTTTATTGTTCCTAAGAGGGCAGACTGTTCCCGAAGCTAGGGTGTGGTTATCCTAAACATCCTGCTTCACCAAGCTGGAATCACCTCAAACACACGCCCCTCTCTACCTGAGAAGCAATCATTCCATTTCTTGAAATCCCAGTGTGACGACGAGGGAAATAAAACCCAAACAAGCACGGCATACTGAACATCATGTAAAGGAGTTACCATCGCGACTGGCGATTGGCTGCTTTTCCACTCAAGTGATTGGGCACTGTCTTTGGAAGCCTCGTCTCGCTCGGGGAAACCACGGCATTCCTCGATCGTCAAAACCGCCTCGAGGACCTCTATCGGAGCCCCCTAACCCCTCCCCTCCCCATCATGACAGCGCCAAATCCAATCAGATAATTCAATTGGCAGACAGACAGTACTAGAGTGGCACATGCGGCCGTAAAAGCACCAGGATCCATCGAACACAAAGACACGAGGCACCTAAGAGGAAGGAAAGCAATCGGAAGCCACGAATCCTTAATTGTCCCCTGACAGTTTCTGACTAAACGGACGAGCCCACCCGGTCTGTCCACACCCTGGACATGTCAGTAGGGGATGTACGGCAGGAGACAACTATTGGCCACCACACTCAACCGTCACTTTTTAAGCAGCAGCTTCCATTTCCCGATTCCATTACAGACCCTGTAAACACACACACACAGAGAGAGAGAGAGAGACACACACACACACGCAGAGAGAGAGACACACACACACACACACAGAGAGAGAGAGAGACACACACACACATGCAGAGAGAGAGAGAGACACACACACACGCAGAGAGAGAGAGAGAGAGAGACACACACACACACGCAGACGCACACACATGCTCACACTGTTTGAGAGAGTGGGTTTCACCACAGTACTACTAAGAGCTCATCTCACCCAGATGCCCCTTCTGGCTGTATCTGTCTGCATCCCACTCACTGCTGGTTCATCTGTGTTGGTCTGGCGCCAGTTTGGTGACTAATGCAACCTGTGGTCTAGACTCCAGGCTCTGTCTGTCCAGTTCTGCCTGGACCAGTGTCCGCACAGCTTCCCCCCCCCCCCCCCCCCCACCCACCCCCCCACCCCACGCTGGGCGACACGACACCGGACGCCATCGACAGAGAGAGACAGCTGTCAAAGCAGTGGGTGTCCTGTCCCTGGGCCCCAAGAGCAACCACTCAGAACATGCTAGAACACAATCCTTGAACATCTCAGCTGATCTGGGAAAAGACCTGAGATTAGAGTCGGGCGATGAGGAGAAGGTTCTCCTTCTCAGCCGTTTCAGAGCCGTTTTGGTCGATTTGGAGGCCATTTCGCTGTTCTTAGCATCAGTTAGCCCTCTTAATCCATCAGCAGTGTCGACAGCACCGGGGGAATGGAGAGGGATAGACGAATTGGATTACACACACAGAGGAAGACGGAAGTCAGCCCCGTCACCCCGCTGTTCGTTCCGTTTTCGGTCAACGTCGAAGTGCATAAAAGTGCGGCTCGCTTCTATGTCTGATGGGAAATATCACCCCCTCGCACAGGCGTGTCAAGCAGGGCCGGCGCACAAACACACATACACACACACACACACACAACCGCCCCCCTCCCAAGCACACACACAGCCTTCTCCACCTTCACCGGCAGCCTGGGTGTCTAGAGAGAGAGAGAGAGAGAGAGAGAGAGAGAGAGAGAGAGAGAGAGAGAGAGAGAGAGAGAGAGAGAGAGAGAGAGAGAGAGAGAGAGAGAGAGAGAGAGGAGAGAGAGAGAGAGAGAGAGAGAGAGAGAGAGAGAGAGAGAGAGAGAGAGAGAGAGAGAGAGAGAGAGAGAGAGAGAGAGAGAGAGAGAGAGGCGTCTACAGAGATGGGGGAGGGGGAGCGCTGGGTCCTTTTGGAGCCTGTGAGCCTCTGCCTCTTCTCTGCAGCTTGGAAACAGTCCATTTCAGCAACAACAACAAGAAAAATCAAAACAAAACCATAATTGCATTCGTCCCCGCTAATGTGCCACACGCCCCTAAAAAGCTCCAGCAATTCGGGCTGATATGCTTTTAGAGCCATTGTAAGTGGGGCGGAGAGGAAGTATGAAGGATGTCTCTGGAAGTAGCCCAGCAACCCTCCCTGATTAACCTCGATAACGAGCCTGGGATCAATCTGGACAACGACCCCCCCAAAGCGCAAGCGGACCTGAGGGTCAGTCACCGGCTATGCTGGCCACCTGCCTGTTCTCTACCCCAAAAACCAACGCAGACGGGACGGACACCTGCCACAATTCAGAGTTCTCTCTGTGCGGATTTGGCTCTTGATTTAAACAGTGGTGACGAGGTGAATCTGAATATAAAGAATGTCATCGAAAGGAGAAATAACCAGCAGAACTCACTATATCCAGGGAGAATGGAAAACCTTACAATACTTCCAGGGCGAGTACTGGTGATGTGTGGATGCGAACAGCTTTGATTATAAAACACTCTGACAGCAGTTTCCAGTGGGGGTAGTGAGAGAGAGAGAGAGAGAGAGAGAGAGAGAGAGAGAGAGAGAGAGAGAGAGAGAGAGAGAGAGAGAGAGAGAGAGAGAGAGAGAGAGAGAGAGAGAGAGAGAGAGGAGAGAGAGAAAAGTGTGAACATCATCTAAGTTTACATAAGCTTCACCTTGGGGGGTTACAAGGTAATGGACATACAGTTGATCTACAAGATAATCATCTATGTGTGGCTGTCATACTTCGGTTCTACTGAAGGTTAGGTTAAATGTGTTTGGATACAGATAACATACAAAATAGGCCAGTCGACAATTTATTAGTAGTATAAAGCTGGGAATTGATTGTGTCTTTTATTGCTAGTCAAATTGAAATGTCCATGTTTGTCGGACAGACAATAATGATAATTTGGAGCCTGTGCATATTTCCAATGAGTAATAAGATGTACTAGCAGCCTTCTGACAGAATGAGATATCAGCTGAGAAAACGACAATGAACACAAATACAGCCTTACCGAAAATATGATACTGTTATAAAACACCTTCTTATACACTCCATACATCCACAACACTCTAAGGGTTTATTAACATAGTAACATTTATACACCAGGCTTATGATGTTGCTGAGGTAAGGTGTAAGGAAGGAACATTAACCACTTTAATCATCTCTGGTCATGCTCTGGGAAAACACATTCAAGCCTCAGCTCTCCAGGCACCAGCCTCTGCTGCAAATCTGAGTCGAACCCAACATTTCCATGTAAGTTAAGTTAATATCCACCGTGAGGTGGAAATCCCCCGGGCAGTTACCAGCTGCTGATGTTGACAGAATATTCTTTCCCAACGACCAGAACCCAGGCTCCATATGTTTCCTTCCAACCAGCACCTTGGACAGCTCCAACAACCAGAACCAGGCTCCATCCGTTTCCTTCCAACCAGCACCTTGGACAGCTCCCCACCAGAGACGCTCCACACTCACACACACACACACAAACACCCAGGTATGCCTCTACCTGTCGTCGTTGTGGAAGGACTGATCTCCCAGCAGCAGGTCCCTGAACCGGTAGCGAGGAGGAAGAGGAGGGACTTCGACTCCACCTCGGCCAGCCTGAGGGCCGAGATGTCCAGGAGGACGCCCGAGCTGTTCCTGTTGTTCTGCACTTCCTCCGAGGGCCCCGGAGATCTGGGATACACACACACACACGAGCAGGGTGACACGACACACACACACCAGCAGGGTGACACGAGGAATATTCATGCAAAAACACAGCTTCGGTTTAAGAACCGAAGATAAAGTGTACAAGGCTAGATCGATCTTTATACTCATTAAGCCGTACAACTCCCCAGATTCCAATTAAAAGATCCAGTTTGCATCTGGATGAAACGCTGTAGGGTAGCGTTTGTGTCGACAAATACTGGCAGCAGCCCTGCAGGCTTTATGGAACAATAGCGGCCATGTCACCAATAAAGAACCTGCTGCAGTTTATGTTGCAGGAGATACTCATTCTCAGCTTCAAAAGAAGGAAGGCAGAGTCAGTTTTGCATTAAAGCACTAAACAACAGACGTCAGAATTGGAATATTAGATCATCGTGAACCCTTTGTGCCGTGGGAATAAATCACATTACTGTAATCCATGCAACTCATTTCGGTCTCTTCTGCTCAGTAGGCTGTGACAAACCTGTTTGTAAATAGAACTCAAATAATTAAAAACCTAAGGTAGTGCACCAAGCGAGACAGTAGTGCACCAACCGATACAGAGCTAGAAGAACCCCCTGCACACTTGGTTCATACACACTTGGCTCCAGCACACTTGACTCCTACATTTAGATTCTGTATGCACTAATTTCCTTATCAGTCAAATGTCACATTTCAATAAACTAAGAGGCGGAAAATTACCTGTCACCATGGGAACTCAAAGATTGACCTGTTGTACTCATGGTTGCCTCTTGGAGAGAGAGAGAGAGAGAGAGAGAGAGAGAGAGAGAGAGAGAGAGAGAGAGAGAGAGAGAGAGAGAGAGAGAGAGAGAGAGAGAGAGAGAGAGAGAGAGAGAGAGAGAGAGAGAGAGAGAGAGAGAGAGCGTAAGACAGTCAAACACATATCATTACATGATTACATGTGTAGCTTGCATCTCCTCTGACACCTGTGATGGCCTGGACAAGACACTGGAGTCATTCCTCTGAGTGTCCTCTCCTGCCATACAAGAGTTCTACAGCCTGATAACACCAGCCACAGTCCCTCGGGGGGGGGGGATGGGGGGGGGGGGAGAGGGGGGGGGGGGAGGGGGGGGGGGAGGGGGGGGGGGGACCACCAACATCCTCTAACAGCCAGTATGAAGAGTCCTCATGCAGTCTTTGAGACCGCATGATTCCTCAACAAATTGGCAAAGTGAGGGCTCCAGGAATAAGAACCACGCGAGAATGGATTTTCTCTCCCGGCTCGCACCGCTTAGAAGGGGAGGGATTTCAATCTGCACAGGGTGGTGATTCATCCGGACGTTCATCCATGTCACAGTGACATCGTCCAATGCGTGAACCAGATGATGTACCAGCTGAAGCGCCAGATAGCTCCTCCCCATGAAGCTCCTCTCTTAAGCTCTCCAGCAGGTATATAAGTGGGTAATGACTTGATGCAGGTGACGAGTGCAGGGCCATGTGGGCGGGAACGTGACACACTTAGTCGGGCACCTCCGACACCCTGGGCGTCCCCCTGCATACCTTCTCAGCGGAGACCCTCGTCACCCACAGCGATGACACGCGTGGGCTGAAGAGGGGGAGAGGGGGATAATGAAGGAGAACAGTTGAGGGGGAGGATGAGTGTCGGCCAGCCATTACGAGCGGAGAAACACAGAGGCTGCGTGATAATGATGGGCCATGTGGTCACCGAGCAGGAGTGAGTAGTTCTACGGAGGGTAGGAGAGTAGAGGGGATGAACAGTGATTGAGGGGGAGGCTGGTGGAGGCTGGTGGAGGCTGGAGGGGGGTCTAAAGAGATGGTCTGAAAGTGGATGCATCCTTTTAGCGATCCCTTTCACTTACAGCAGTTAGGACTAGTACCTAACACGTCGTTAGATGCAACAATAAAACTGACAGATGGATTAAAGATACGTTCAGCTCACACCAAGTGCCCATCCCATCCCATCATCTTCCGCTTATCCGGGGGTCGGGTCGCGGGGGCAGCAACCTAAGCAGGGAGGCCCAGACTTCCCTCTCCCCGGCCACTTCCGCCAGCCGAGAGACATAGTCCCTCCAGCGTGTCCTGGGTCTTCCCCGGGGCCTCTTCCCAGTGGGACGTGCCCAGAACACCTCACCACCTCACACCAAGTGACTCTATGGATCTCTGAATGATGTGAACAAACTCAATCACTTATCCGTTTATATAATCCCTACCTGAAAGTTACACTTGGTTGAATATAAACAAAAGAAGATGCCAGGCAGTTGCATTAGATACGGGGAAAGAGGAGGAAGTGTGAATAATTGTTCAACTCAGAAGGACAAAACAATCGATAAATGCACACACCTCCATCAGTTATGAAGTATAACTTATAGGTTTACTTTAGATTACAGAAAGTAAATCTATAACATAATAGCCTATAAAGTAAATCTATACAACATCAACGACCCTGTTGAAAGTTGATTAATCTACGTCTAAAGGCAACAACATCAACAAAGCATCGCATCAACTTCGGTCAGGTTGCCTTCAACCACCACCTTCCAGAGCGACTTACCTGGCTCGTTCTGTATCCGCGGTCCCATCATGGTCAGCACACGTATTATTGAGAAAACATTCGCTGGTCATAGTCTATGCCGCCCCAGCAGATCACACAGGATATTTTCGATGTAAAAGTGTTAGCGGATGCTACTTCCTCGTGGGGAAAAAATCACACTTGAGTCCACTAAAGGCACTGGACGGTCGACCAACACCGGAACGCGGTGAATATAATGCAAGCATCCTCTACGTTTCATGGGTAGTTAGAACCAAGGCTGTATCAGAAGAAAACATCCTAATCTTCTTGTTTCGTAATGAAAGGCTAATTGAAGTTGACATGTTCTTGAATGCAAACATTAACAAGCTAAAGACATTTAGAAAAGCAAACATAGTCAGCGGTAGCGGTTCTTCCAGGCTTCATCCGCTGTGACAGCACTGGCTCTCTCCCCCGTGTGTTTTGAACGGAACGGGAGGACGCACGAAACACATCCATGACTACATGGACCAACGGCCATCTACCGGTCAACCTTGAAATTACCTTCTGTTAAATGTGCCCACGAGGGCAATTAAAACCGATTCTAATGGACAGGCTATATAATCATAAACCTTTTACAGGAAACTGTTTCACGGGGGACAGCGATGAAAATATTCGAAAACAACAGCAATATGTGTAGCCTATTCTACCGGCCTGAACAGCTTGACCTTTTGATGGGATGAAATTATGCTATTTTAATATAGCCTATTCTGTTAAAGCTCACTGATGAAATTGAGGTAAATTGCAAACTTTCTGCCGTGTGAATTAAGTGTTGTTGATGTAAATACAAAGTGCATGGAGATCCACAAAATAAATGTGTAGGCTACTTTTAGCGCAGCACCAAAACACAATAACAGATGACTAACCAATGATACATACAACCACAGGTATAGAGCTCACAGAATAAATCAGAATTTAATCGGATTGCAACTTTACCATGGTTGATTATGTACTGTACAGTACATGTCATTCAGGTGCTACGATCTTAACATCATTCTCGACCTACATCTTTAATTCTACATGCCTCTAACCATCCTGTCCTCAGCAAAGTAAACATGTTCCCTGAGTCTTAACAAGAAGCAGAAAGAAATCCATTCAGTCGAGAGAGAGGGGGAGAGAGAAAGGTGGGGTGAGACAGGGTGAAAGAAAGAGGGATAAATGGAGAGAGAGAAACGCTGCAGTTACATCAGAAGCAAGACAGCCCTCTCCGACATGAATTCCGTACGTTTTTCTCAAAGCTCTGGGGAATGCTGTTGTATGCGTCATTCATATCGTCTAACTATTTAGTAGGGTGAATTCGAATAATCTGGGACATTTTTTGCATTCATTTTCTCATCGGAGCTACTTTATTGACTGACCCTGACCCTTTCTGTGACACCCCCCAATCACGTTTTGTGATTTCAGTCACATAACATCCATGCTAAACCTAGGGTAAAAGTTCTGTGGACTTGACATTGTCATAGCAGGGAAGAAAACGCTCTGGAGTTTAGGTGTCCCACATTACCCAATGTCCCAGATTACCCAAATTCACTTTCCCAGGCGAAAAAAATCAGTAATCTTTCCTGTATCTGTCTTTGCATCTTAGCTCCAACTGACTCCACTTGATACTGTCATATGTTAGCCTGTAGCACTGTTTACCTTGCCACTGCCAAATACTGATGTAAGTTCCTGTACAGTACAGCCAACATCCTGTATAATGGTCATACATTTGTCTAAGACAGTAGTCTTCAACCCTGGTCATAAGTGCCCAGTATGTTCTAGATGATTCCCTGATCCAGCACACCTAATTCAAATGAATGGTCGTTTCTGTTCTGCAGAGCTTGATAGCAACCATTCATATGAATCAGGTGTGTTAGAGCAGGGAAACATACAGGACAGTGGGCCTTGAGGACCAGGGTTGAACACCACAGCCTAACACACACAGACAAACTTGTGCAAACATTTGTCAACACAGAAATCTAATATACTGTATTTACAATGATAATATCATGACAATGCAGCTACCGTAACCATGAACACACCAGACCATGTGACACGTTAGCACCATGACAGTATTAGTACTTCCTGTTTCACCTTTAGCTGCCTCACCAGCTCACTGACATCTTCCTCACTTCCGGTGGAACCTGCTTACTTCCTGGTACAAGTGTTACTATTCTCAACACGTTTCATGACTGTCTATCCCAGTGGACATCCCATCAATATCAATTATTACAGCAATAAATACAGTGATTAGTTCAAACGGGGCAGTTGTTGGATTTGGCAAACTATACAGACATTTCTGCATATGACATTGTGTGCTAACATATTTACATGACGCATTTGTGCCTTATTCTGCAGTCATCTTATGGACAAATCTGAAGACCTCTGGAACATCGCCTGTAAAAAGGTCTGAAACAAAATAAACGTTGATTTGATGATTCATGCAGCCATGTTCGGTGTTTGGACGGTTCAGAGAAGGTACCCCTCCTCTCTTTTCAAGATGGCGACCTGGCCTCCTGGATGCTTGGTCTTCATGCTCCCAAAGTGTCTGCAAACAGAAGGTGTCAGAAAACGACAATAAGCGAAGTTGTAGTCTTTAATAGACACCTTTAATGCATGTAAACTGCATGAGCCTAGTTCATCAGACTGATGCTGAGAACTCAAACTGTGGAAATGGGAGTGGCGTAGGAGCCAACAGTCTCTCCCTCTGCCTAGCAGAATCCCAAGTGTCCTACATTTGGATCCTTGCCATGTCGTCCTGTACGCGCGTGTCCTACACTTGTATCCTGGCCAGGTCATACTGTACACACGGGTCCTACAGCCTAGCCGTGTCCTACACACGTAGCCTAGCCGTGTCATACCGCACACGTGTTCTTCACATGCCCTCTATCCTGGTGCCCAGGAGCATCTTACCTCCAGGTGTTCGTCTCATGGTTGTACACTTCTAGAGTTTTCAGGTTGGTGAAGTTATCAGAGCCTCCTGCTGCCAACAACGTCCCGTTGAACACCATCAGAGAGACCTGAGGAACACGTCGAGGGCTGTCAGTGAGTGTGTGTGGGTGGGTGTGTTCTGGAGTGTGTGTGGGTGTATCTGTGTGCGTGCGCGTGTGTATCTGTATGTGTGTGTCACAGTGTGTGTGTATCTCTGCGTGTGTGTGTGTGTGTGTGCTTTAGACACCCAGACACTCACGTTGTTTCTCTTGGACCTCATGCGTTTGACCGGGGTCCATCTCAGGGTTTCCGGGTCATACGTTTCCACGGCGCTGAGCTCCAGGAGCAGCTCGTCGCGGCCGCCCGCCACGTAGAGACGCCCCAGGAACACGGCGCAGCCGGCGTTCTCCCTGGGGCTCAACATGGGGGGGCACACAGCCCAGGTCCCATCCACTGGGTTGTAGCACTCCACTGGGAAACACCACACAGGGAAGAAAAAGGTTGACTGACTGTGGTTTGGAGGAAAAACAGGCATACATCGCAACATTTCTAATATTATTTTTGAGTCTGGAGAGCTTTTTTTTGCTTGATTTTGTCTTGGTTCCTGAGTGAATGTAAACATCCAGACTCTAAGGTTTGTGTTGGTTCCTGGAAAGCATCTGGTAAGGGTACAACATGTAGACTAAAATAGGTTATGGGAATTCTTCTTTGTTTTTCTTCTCACAGACAGAAATAGGCCCGAACAAGTGGTAGTACAGCACACACACCATTTATCTTTGGCAGCCTCAGCCAGCACAAATATTGTGTGAGTCTGCGTGTGTGTGTGTGTGTGTAATAAAAGGTCATGTTCGACCGAGACATATTATAAGTGCTGTCAGACTTAATGAATTCTCACAGACTGCATGAAAATAGATACCTGTAGTCTGTACAGCTAAGATGATAAGGGCGTCTCGCCCGCAGAATACATCGACAAGACCGATATTGTGGATGGTGACTAGAGCTTCCCCTATCCTCTCCCACCTGAGTCGAGGGGCATGTCTCCGTCGCTTCCTCCGACCACGTACAGGTGTCCGTCCAGCACGGCCGCGGCCGCCCTGGTGCGCCTCGACTGCATCGGAGCCTGCTTCTTCCACGTGTTCATCTTGGGGTCATACCTCCGGGAGGGAGAGATAAGAGAAGGCACCTGGAGTCCGGTAAGTGTGACCACATGCCTTTTTCCCCACTGTGCGTGCTTCCCTTCACCCTGTCAACCTGCGGCGCGAGAGGACGGCCGTTTGACACACCTTTCCACCGTGTTGGTCGCAGCCATGCCGTCGAAGCCTCCAAAGGCCCAGAGGTGTCCGTCCGCCTCCAGCAGACACACCCCACTGCGGGGGCTACTCAGGGGGGCCACGTCGCTGCTCCAGCTGTCGGTGTCGGGGTCATACCTGGAGGGGGGGGGGGGGGGGTGGGAGGCAGAGTTGCAGTGATGTTCATGCTATACAGTACAGCTAGGGTTAGTTCCCCCCGTTGTTTCCAAAATGGCACTGCTGTTCTCTGGGCAGAAAGCGGTTCATGTGTGCTACACTCTACTGCCCTCTAGTCTAGGTTCTCAACTGCACGGTGCTCTTCTCTACTGCCCTCTGCTGTTTTCAACTGCCCTCTGCTGTTTTCAACTGCCCTCTGCTGTTTTCAACTGCCCTCTGCTGTTTTCAACTGCCCTCTGCGGTTTTCAACTGCACTCTGCTGTTTTCAACTGCCCTCTGCTGTTTTCAACTGCCCTCTGCGGTTTTCAACTGCCCTCTGCTGTTTTTTACTGCCCACTGCGGTTTTCAACTGCACTCTGCTGTTTTCAACTGCCCTCTGCTGTTTTCTACAGCACTCTACTACCCTCTGCTGTTTTTTACTGCCCTCTGCTGTTTTCAACTGCCCTCTGCTGTTTTTTACTGCCCTCTGCGGTTTTCAACTGCCCTCTGCTGTTTTTTACTGCCCACTGCGGTTTTCAACTGCACTCTGCTGTTTTCAACTGCCCTCTGCTGTTTTCTACAGCACTCTACTACCCTCTGCTGTTTTTTACTGCCCTCTGCTGTTTTCAACTGCCCTCTGCTGTTTTTTACTGCCCTCTGCGGTTTTCAACTGCCCTCTGCTGTTTTTTACTGCCCACTGCGGTTTTCAACTGCACTCTGCTGTTTTCAACTGCCCTCTGCTGTTTTCTACAGCACTCTACTACCCTCTGCTGTTTTTTACTGCCCTCTGCTGTTTTCAACTGCCCTCTGCTGTTTTTTACTGCCCTCTGCGGTTTTCAACTGCACTCTGCTGTTTTCAACTGCCCTCTGCTGTTTTCAACTGCCCTCTGCGGTTTTCTACAGCACTCTACTACCCTCTGCTGTTTTCTACTGCCCTCTTTACTGCTCTGCAGTGTTTAGCGGTCTATTGTTGTTCTATAATGTCTACTACTGAACTGTTCTGATCATAGTGTACTAGCTTACCAGACTGCTAGTGTGTAGTGCTAGTTGTTTCCTAGCTGGCTAGACCTTGAAAAATCGTATGGTATGCAGTTACGAGACCTTTAAATAGATACAGTGTGGTGGGAGACGTTTGGAAGGGTGGGCTATACTTTATCTCCTTACGTTACCCACCATCCATCCCCTATGCCACAGCAAAGGCTTACCCAGTGTCAGCGCACTGTCACTGGGCCTCAGGTAGCTGAGAACACCCCCCCCCCCCTCCATCCATCACCACATCTATCACCGCACCTTACAGCTCCAGGGATCCCCCGCGTCGAGTTCTCAGACCCCCAGGCCCCCCCCCCCCTCCCACACATACTCCCTGTTCGCACTCTACCATAGTCCGACTATGCTGACAGGGATCCGAGTCCCAAACATGTCAGTATTCCAAGTTATTTCAAGTGGAGTTGCAACAGCATGTGTTATGTGTCTTATCGCTCATGACCGTCTCACTATTCCCGCCCTCGCCGAGCGCAACGCGTCGCCTCAGAGGGGCCGCGTCTCTCCGCCCGACTCACCTCTCCACGCTGCTGAAGCAGGAAACGTTATCCTCTCCGCCCACAGTGTAGACCTTCCCATCCAGGGTGCCCACGGCCGCGTTCCCACGGTGCTGGACCATGGAGGCCATCATCCGCCACTCGTTGTACTGAGGAAAGAACTGCTCCACAGGGCACGATGGGTCCTCCTGGCTCCAGCCCCCAACTGCACACAACCCCCGGGGAACAACATGACCCTCATCAGTGTCAACATGCTGTAAGTATCAAATACGTTTCGCCCTATAGGAGCTTTGAAATCTACAAAGCATGATACCGGGTTTGTTGTTTGCCAAATAACAACCAGCATCGGATCTTGGAGGATCGTTTATCGTCACATGACCCTTTTACACCCACACACCTGTGTTCTCCTCTTCAACACATAAGATAAGATGGAGAATTTCACATCTATTTTAGACCGTCATCAGAACCCCCCTCCTCCTGAAATACCAGCTAGAGGCTAGAACCTTCTGAGGCTGGGAGGATTTATGGATGCCTTCTTCTCTTTTAGCCTGCACACTTGAGCTAGCCTGCAACCTGAACACTTAACCCTTGGTGCTAGCCAGCTGTCTGAACATTTATCCAATATTGCTAGCCAGCTGTCTGAACACTTAGCCATTGGTGCTAGCCAGCTTTCTGAACACATATCCTTGGGTGCCAGCCAGCTTTATGAACACGTAATCCCTTGGTGCTAGCCAGTTGCCTGACACATTTCTCATTGTCATAATCAGTCAGTCTTTCGAACTATTTTTCCTAATTAAGTACCCCTGCAATGTGAGTAGTATGCAAGTAAAGCACAAAATGTCATAGTCTCAGACCTCAGAAGATGTCTACCACTGACCTATGTACATTGTGTCGTTGAATATGTCTTTAGGTGGAAGTCTGCAGCCCTTCCTGCGAAGGGCGAGAGGTCCGTGGGTGTCATGGCGACGGCCGAACCTACTCGTCCCTTTGGGCAGCATGACACTGGAGTCTGTCTCCCCCAAAGCTTCCCTAGATCACCAGCAAACAGATAAACAGAAGTTGAATCACTGAAGCTGAAACACAGAAACAAACACAGAAACACTGAAGCTGAAACACTGAAGCTGAAACACAGAAACAAACACAGAAACACTGAAGCTGAAACACTGAAGCTGAAACACAGAAACACTGAAGCTGAAACACAGAAACACTGAAGCTCATAATGAAAAACTGAAGACGAAATACAGAAACACTAAAGAGTAAACACAGACACAGAAACACTAAAAAGATTAAACACAGACACAAAGAAACACAAAAGAGTAAACACAGACACACAGAAACACAAAACATGATACAATCATTATTTTCAGTTCAATGGGGTGAGTTGCAATTCACTATTGAGGACACATTTTCTTCATCTTATTTTAATATTAGCCTATACATATAAAAGACGATTAACAAACAATTCACTCGTCACACCTCTCCCGTCCAGAAACACTTGTCCCTGTTCCGCACAGCACACACTCTGATAATAGCGATGACGAAGATAATTACCAATAGGCATATACCTTCACCACAGCCCACACAAACAGACCCTCTCATACTCCAGTACCCTTGTTCATTGTACACCCCCATATCTCCTATGCGGTCTGTTCAGTTCTCCCGGTGGGATTGGTCAGTCTCCGTCTCAGTCTTATCAGCAGCAGTACATACAGCCCACTACTGAGAGCCCGAGGTCTATCTTATAGAACCAGCTGACATCCACCGAGCTGGATGGAGACTAGCCTCCACCCCTTGGCCACACACCAACTTCAGTATGCCATCCTGGTTTACTCATCCACGAGCCCCCAGGAAGCCTAGACTCGAGTTCCACGTTTTCAAGTTTCAGGTTTCTTTGCCATTTGTAGTACAAGAACAAGAAGTACAAGAACAGGTACATTGAAATCTCTTCTTAGCAGGAACCCCTCAGAACTCTCACTCTCTCTCGGTAGAGCGCGCTGCCTGGACGGGGATTCACTGTGTAGACTGGGGTTTTGTTTAATAGTGTTAAGAATGCATTATTGTATTCAAACGATGTGTGCGTGTGTTGGAACGTGTGCGTGTGGATGTGTGTGTGTGTGTGTGTGTGTGCGGACAGTCATCCGTCCAGCCAGGCAGGGACAGTACAGAGGCCTCCCCAGTGGGGAAACATGAGTAGTCCCGCTGTCCCCGAGGGCTCCATCCCCTGGTACAGACGTCACCCTATCAGCTCCTCTGGTACAAACGTAACCCTATCAGATCCTCTTGTACATATCTGGCCCAATCAGCTCGTCTGTTTCAACCAGT
Organism: Osmerus eperlanus; assembly: GCF_963692335.1. Classification (NCBI taxonomy): domain Eukaryota; kingdom Metazoa; phylum Chordata; class Actinopteri; order Osmeriformes; family Osmeridae; genus Osmerus; species Osmerus eperlanus. The sequence continues at coordinate 3,520,527 of NC_085042.1, read as the reverse complement.
ACAAACCCTTTCAGCTCTGGCTGTCCACCTCTCACTCCCCATCCTCAACCAGCTCACGTCTCAACACCTCTGACCTGCGTGTCTACAAGTCTGTGATGGCAGAAATGCCTAAGCTTTCTTAAGACTGAGTGCAAGAGAGAGGCACTGCGTGTAGCGATGAATCCATATTTGTCTGTTCCTGAGGACGGCGAAAGATTTACAACGTGTGCAGATGGTTGAGTTCTCACATCAACGTCTATATTTCCTATATTTTAAAAGTCTTGAAGGCGGTTTCATAGCTTTTCAAGCATAATACAAATGTATCTCAGTTATTAAAGGACTAAATAAATATAAAATATACAGAGCTGAGACCATTGACTTTACAAAGCACCTCGTAAAAAAATAAAATAAACACGTTACTAGCCTAGTCTGGGAATGTCTCGTTACAGCCCTCTTAAAAAAAACACTCTTAAAATACAATAACTGGGAATGTGTCCGGAAAGGAGAAATGCCCTACTCCTGGATTATTTATGAATTTATTTTGAATTCAAATAACCTAAACACTCACCAGCCGACAGCTCCTTCTGGTTATTGATCAACAAGGCCTTTATGGTAATCCAGCAGGTTTAGGGTTCAAATTGGTCGATTTCTCTTTTCTTTTACCTATGCCTTAGTATTTGCTAGTTCAGATATTCCCTCACTGAAGCTGTCCTCTACTCAAGACCAGAATCTGTAATGAGCATCAAATAGCTCCTCAAGTCCTTTAATAGGGCCACTAATGGTTCTGGCCCAGTCTTGGCAGGCCCCTACATCGTAAAGCTGGCAGCATTTTCGGGAGGCCAAAGGTTGGTGGACATAAACGCTGGCACGTACATTTCATGGTCGTGTAACCGAGTTGAACTGGTTAATCTCGCTCCCCAGCATAAACACCGCCCACCTGCGCCATCGTAGAGCTAGCCTTTCAGGGGCGTAGCTGGTGAAGGTGGTGTCTGTCAAGGTGGTGGTTGCTTTTAAGAGTCAGAGAACCCTTGCTTGCTTCTGCGGGGTGTTTGGGGATGTTTTTGTGTGTTTTTGAAACCTCTCCAGTCGAAGAGGAGGGACAGAAGTTTGGGGGTGAGGGGTCGAGGGGTTGTCGAGGGGTTGTCGGGGTGTTGTCAACGTGTTGTCGAGAGGTTGAGGTGTTGTCGAGGGGTTGTCGAGGGGTTGTCGGGGTGTTGTCAAGGTGTTGTCGAGAGGTTGAAGTGTTGTCGAGGGGTTGTCGAGGGGTTGTCGAGGGGTTGTCGAGGGGTTGTCGGGGTGTTGTCAAGGTGTTGTCGAGAGGTTGAAGTGTTGTCGAGGGGTTGTCGAGGGGTTGCTGAGCTGTTCAGGTGTCGTTGATGTCTTCAGGTGTTGTTGATGTGTTCAGGTGTTTTGGAGCAGGTGTGTGGTAGAGGATAACAACGTCAGAATCACATCAACAACAATGGTCTAGAATCAAAGTACATTGGGCTGTGCACTTGTTTTCCTGGGAATGGAAGGCTTGAAGTGACAGTGACTAAGAATTGTTTTACAGCATCCAGCAGTGATGAAAGGTGACACGTTCTGTGTCACTGATTCAGGGACGAGAGGAAACTCAGATTATGCCAGATGGAACCGTTGAAATGTTTGGCAGCTTGTTGTTTCTCTGTGGGAAGCCATGCAAGAGGGGGGCCAAGAGGCAGCACAGGTGGCAAGACTACTCTACCTGTGTGTGTGTTTGTGTACACACGACTGTAGGGGAAGTGCGTGTTAGTGTACGTGTGTGTGCGAGTGAGTATTTGTGTGTGCGTGTAGAGTGTGTGTGTTTTGTGTGCGTGTGTTGTGTGTGTTTAGAGTGTGTGTGTGTGTTGTAATGATGCTAAATATGTGGTGAGATCATGGCTCACATATAAGCTTGCTTTCTGGAGTCAGGTGGCTGAGCGGTTAGAGAATCGGGCTAGTAATCAGAAGGTCGCTGGTTCGATTCCCGGCCATGCAAAAATGACGTTGTGCCCTTGGGCAAGGCACTTCACCCTACTTGCCTCGGAGGAATGTCCCTGTACTTACTGTAAGTCGCTCTGGATAAGAGTGTCTGCTAAATGACTACATTTAAATGTAAGCTTGACGAATGGTAAGCGAAGTAAAGGTCAGATGTCTGTCCTGGAAAGAGTTGTACTAGGTCTATATCCAACTGTGCTATGTGTGTTTATAGCTAGACTATGTCTGTATCCAGCTGTACTTTGTGTGTCTATAGCTGGACTAGGTCTGTATGCAGCTGTACTAGGTTTGTGTCTGATACTTTGTCAGTGCTACCACAGTAATGGAAACCTTGGCATTAGTCACAAGACTGTGGTATTTTAATAGGTGCAAATCTTACTTCAAACCCTTAACCCTTGTGCTGCCTTCGGGTCACATGACCCAAAGGTTCATAACGAACCATCGTTGTGTTTACCCAATTTTACCCAATACAAAAACAAATTTAAAAAAATATATTTTAACCTTCGCAATGTGGGGGGTCTGAGACAGCCCAACGGTTAAAAGAAAATGCTTCACTTTGTTTTTGTATGCGGTAAAGTTGTCGCAATACGACGGTGGGTCACAATGACTGATGGGTCAGAATGACCCGAAGATAACACAAGGGTTAAAAGGTGCTTCAGCTAAGTAAAAGCCAGTCAATGTATCCAGATTCCGTCTAAGTTCTGACAAAATGATGCACTACCATTTTTAACACTTAACTCCTAACTCACAAGTTGACTCAGTTCCAGAACAGATGGCTCATCTGTGCAGTAGGTGTTCCAGTCACAGAATGGTAACGTCTGCATCACAAGCAGTGGTGTGGTGGCGATCGTGAGGAAAGACCCACGCAGACGACTATCCTAAGAGCTCCTTGGCTGGACTCCAGCCCCCTTCAACCATCCCCTGCAGCCCTCAACCGCCCAGCCCCCCCCCCTCCACCAGACCCTTCCAGCACACCCCCAGCCCACCTGCTGTGCCTTGGGCCTCGGTGCCAATCACATGAGTCATAACATAAAGACGTGACGAAAGGTCCCCTCGTGAGACGCACCCTCCGAGACTCACAGGGACACGAGAGAAGCCATGTTATTTTGGGCTCTAGGTTTCGCCTCTGGGGAATGCTTTATCTTTGACCTGCTCTGTAACTGTACTAATTAGTTGTACTCTGAAGTATCTATCGCCATCTGGGAGCACCTGATCTGGACACCCATACATCAATTTGCAGGCAGACACACACAATGACACCCCCCCCCCCACACACACACACACACACACAATGACATACATTAGCATACACGCACCGGCACATCAAACGTTCTCCTCGATGAGGATTCAGTCTGCACAAAATGCTATTCCGTAGTTCCGTAGCGTGTTGAACTCCAGGAAGTTTGTGTCGTCACTGGAGAGCACATCCCCTTCTGCTGCCTCAATATCACCAGATCAGATGAACTCATCCATCTAGTCAACTAGGTGCTAACCTTGGAACATCTCTGAGATGACGGAAATCCTAATGCAAGACAGCCTTCATTAATTACAGGCTGGTACATGACAGTCTGAATGGTATCATCCAAAGCGCCACATGGAAAACACTGCAGCATTCTTAAACTGCAGGTCAGTGAAATCATTCGAACCCCACCGTTTCTCTATAGACAGTCTAATGTCTAGCCCCATAATCTGAGCCTGGATATAGGCAGATATAATGAAATAATAAAAAACAACAGAGAAAAGATATGCTAAAGTACTCCATGAGCCTCCTTTCTGTTGGTACAAAGGACACCTCACTCCTGTTCTACAGGCATGGCTGAGAAATGCTCTGACGCAAACGCTCCCTGTACGAAGATACTCGATCCAGAAAGCAGATCACATTCACGTAGTAAAAACCCTGGTGTGCCTTCCCCAACGGCTGACACACAAGAGGACAAAGTCAGGATACGACGCCACTTCTTACATTGTTAGACGCATGTACTGTCCTGTATGACCCTGGCAGAGTACAATGTGTGTTTGTATCGAATCTCTTTGTTTATTTTACTTTCCGAAAACGTAAAAGGTGACAAGAGGCAACTTTGTCGAGCCCCTAAAATACGATATCTTTTACGATCTACAATATCTTCAGGTCGTAAAGCCTGGGAACATCAAGTCCCACGGGCTTCGTCGTGAGGGATCAAGGACAGATGATATCATCCAAACAGATAGGATTATGCCACACGTGTTCTGCATATGTATACTGTGAGCTGGAACTGAAAGTCAAGTTTTAGGAAAGCTTTGTTTGACTATCTTTAACTCTGTCATGAAAACAGCCAGCTTAGTCACAAAAACTGTGTAGGTGGAGAAAAAAAAATCAGTCCCACCTATGACAGCAGAGTATCACCTTCACCCAGGCTGCCAGGGAAGCCAGCATGAGTTATCCCCGGTGATGACAGGTCAGCTGGTAGCGAGACAAGATGCTGCAACACGAGCTCTCTGGAGCAACAATCTGACTGCTCCCTCTATGCACCAAGGAGAACAACAGCTGTCTTGTCCTGTGCTACATAAGAACACCTTCTTCCTGTCCTGTGTTCTCGCCGAACACGGCTGTTAGGGAGTCAGGTGGCTGAGCGGTGAGGGAATCGGGCTAGCAATCCGAAGGTTGCCAGTTCGATTCCCGGTCATGCCAACTGACGTTGTGTCCTTGGGCAAGGCACTTCACCCTACTTGCCTCGGGGGAATGTCCCTGTACTTACTGTAAGTCGCTCTGGATAAGAGCGTCTGCTAAATGACTAAATGTAAATGTAAATGTTAGACCCAAGGAGACCATTCTATGGGAATTGTACAGACTTTATTCAGGCCTTCAAACCTCTGGTGTGTAGGCGGAGCATATTTGTAACACGGAATACAATTCCCATAGCTTTAGTACAGCATCTAATACAAGATATCGTGTGCTCGAACGAAACAATAGTTAAGTGTGAATGAAGTCTACAATTGTAGATTACTGTCTTCCAAATTCCTCTTTGTAAGAAATCCCCTTTGAAGAAGTCTAGAGCTACAGTATCTGAGCTGGGACCAAGTGCAGGGTTACCTTCATGGTGTCTGCTATCATGGAAACTTCGGTCAGGTACAGGACAGTGATACAATCACTAGTCCAACTCTGTCATGAGAATGCCACTGTAATGGATGTAAGAAATGAGCTTATACCACCAATAGCACTGTATGTGGTCCCACATTTCCTGAAAATCTAATCACTACTGACACGATGAATCTAAACAGAGACAGAAGCTTGCATCAATATCATGTATGAAGGCAGCTTTGATTCCCACAACAGAAGCAAATGATCATAGCATGCTTATTGCCACTGTACTAAAGAAGAATACATCTTTCGCAGTCAACCTTAAACCTGTTGGATTTTATTGTTACTAAGGTAACCATGACAGGCTGATAGATGGAGACAGTGTAGTTTATCGAGAGTGGGGATCATACTGAATGAGACACTCAGGGGGAAAATCTTAAAGATTTACACAAATCTTTCATGCCCTGTCCTGCTCTGATATATCTTTCTGTCCTATCAGGGGTAAAGTTAGGCTAGGGCCAGGGGATTTGTCAAGAGTTTCTAACTATTTACATTTACATTTAGTCATTTAGCAGACGCTCTTATCCAGAGCGACTTACAGTAAGTACAGGGACATTCCCCCGAGGCAAGTAGGGTGAAGTGCCTTGCCCAAGGACACAACGTCAGTTGGCATGACCGGGAATCGAACTGGCGACCTTCGCATCACTAGCCTGATTCTCTAACCGCTCAGCCACCTGACTCCCCAACTATGTTGTTCTTTCTCCAGGAGAAAGCTGTGTGCACATATGCCTTTTAAGGTAACATATATGTATGTGCGTGTTTGTAAACCAATAGTGTTTCAAATATGCTCTATTATCTTGAGCATGTAGTAGACAGTTCCCCACCTACGTAGTTGTCAGGTTTCCCTGTATCATAAAGACAGATTTTGCTGCTTGAGGATATTTCCAGGCTGCTCTATGGTGCTGTTTGTGGGGGCAGCCCCCGGGGGCAGTACAGTCTGGCGCAAGCCTGCCGACTGCTCCGTGACATGAGTCTCTAACGCTGCTTTAGCTTTAGTGCTCTCGATGGCAGGAACAGTTGATGCGGGATTACAGAAGAGGGAGATCATTAGTCACGGAGCGTGGATAGAGGCTGGAGACAGCAGGCAACCACAGCTCAACACCACGGAGTTAAGAGACAGTTCTGCCCTCTAGTGGTCTACTGCTGGTATTACCATCCAGGATCCAGACCTTGGGTCTACTCTAGTCTCTTTTGTCTGAACTATGGTCTACTTTATTCTCTAAACTAGGATCTACTTCATTCTCTATTGTCTAAACTAGGGTCTACTTCATTCTCTATTGTCTAAACTAGGGTCTACTCTATTCTCTAAACTAGGATCTACTTTATTCTCTTTAGTCTAAACTAGGGTCTACTCGATTGCCATGTTACAGTTTTAAAGCCAGAAATGTAATTTCAGTGCTGGCTGAATATCATAAACACATAAACATCTGTCCCGAAATGCTGAATTTTAGATACAAATTGTAGGGATGATTTACATGTTCCCTCAGAGCATGAAGCTGTCAGACAGCATTCAGTAACCCCTTAAACGGACTGACAGTGACTCAGTGCAAAAGGCAGGGAGCAAACCTGGGCCTGCCAGGGACAACACACACACAGCACCGCATCGCTTCACAGCTGCGAGGCTTCCAGCAAGCCAGCCAGACACAACCTATTTGCTCCCACATCACTTTGGAGGCCTCACAGGCCTGAAGACACGGGGAGACTCACACAGCTTAGTCGAGAGAAAAGCCTGTTGAATAATAAAATCGTTCGACAGACACTTAGAGGGCTAGTTCGGGTGCTTGCGGAGTTACTGGCTCACTGCTGGGTGCTGCAACCAACCCTCTAACCCAAACTGTACCCTGCCAACCCGATACGTACACCTATAAAATATACACTGAATGATCATCCGCCCTGGCACTATGTGCTCTGCCTTGAGATACAGTAGAATCCAAAGTATGTCCAAAGTATATCCGAAATAACGCATTCAGAGAGCGTATCTCTGACTTGCTAATCACATGAATGAAAAACCCGAGGTGGCTCTATGAGGGTGTTGAAGGGCTCGTGCGGGCGGGTCCGGGCTGGAGTCGGAGCTGTTTAAACATGCATGAGACCCGTGTCGGCGGGCAGGCGCTGGCGTCAACGCTGGCGTCATGCTCAGGTGTCACTGGAGCACGACGGGAGCAAAGAACAGGGGATCAGCAGGTGGAGGGGGTATCACATCACCTGCCGTCCGGATACCTGGCAGTGGGAAGTACACCTCCATCACATCCAGACAGGTACGTCTCTGCTGTTTTATAGTCTGACTTTACGTTCTCATCTTCGATAGCACCTTTTAAGGTAAAGTTGAGTCGTTCGGTTTGGGGATGGCGGGTTTAAGATATTGTAAGCAGAAGACTAAACATGATCCTGGGCTTTTCACCAGACCAAGAGAAAGCTAGTGAATACAGAAGGAAGCTAGTTAACACAGGAGAAAGCTAGTGAATACAGAAGGAAGCTAGTTAACACAGGAGAAAGCTAGTGAATACAGAAGGAAGCTAGTTAACACAGGAGAAAGCTAGTGAATACAGAAGGAAGCTAGTTAACACAGTTGTCTTGATACTTACATCACAGACCCATTAGCAGCAGGTACAATTAGCAGCTTGGGAGAGTAGAGGCAGTTTTTTTAAGGCACTTTGGAGGCCATGTTGTTTGTGTGTGTGATCAGAAGTGTGTTTCCTGCCAACAGAGAGGATCCCAGGAGATGGAGTCACGCCAGAGGGAATCTAAGAGACACACCAGGAGGCACAGCAAGGGTCTTCTTCAAGATCTGCTGAGTAAGGGCGTCCAGGCCGGACACAGAGATACACCTGTGAGTACGGAGAGAGATACTGTAGAGAGCTGTGTCTGAGCCAAAGAACACAGGGGAAATATTTATTTAGCTAATGTTTTTATTCCAAACGATGTATTGATCAAGGGCTTGTTAACCTGGAACCTCCAGATAGATCTTTTGACCACTGAGCTACCCCCCCCCCATCTCTCTCTCCTCAGACTCCAGGAGAGCTGATGAGAGATGCCAAGACAGTCCAGTCTATCGCCAGCATCATCAACGGCAAAAGCAGGCTCCTGCTCTTGGAGAGTCCAGACACTATGGAGGTCTACAAGGTACCTTCACCCCCACACCTACAAGAAAATGGCAGACGCTCATTTAAGGCTCAACTATTCACCACTGGTTGGTTGATTTCTGGGTCGGTTGACTTCCCCTTGAAGGACTTCCAGACATCCCAAGACTTCCGGACTTGGGATGTCTGGAAGTCATCCCAAGTTCCGGGAGTCTCCCGCATTTCAATAGCGGCTCCCGGATGGCCGCAAATGCTCTACAATCTCCCGGAATTCTGGGATTTTGTATTTAGAGCGAGCGCGAGATTGTGCAATGGTCATTTATGGTCGAAACAGGTGCATGTCGCGCGTCCTGATTGATTGCGTCCCGGGGGGGGGGGGGGGGGGGGAGAAGCCACCTCCCGGAAACGAGTCTCTGCAGGTTGGGATGTCTGGACTTCCACCACATTTCTAAATGACCATATCTGCTGTGCGCAGCTACCTAACGCAGTGGCGCGCCCTGGTGGTGGAAGAGGGGACAAGCCAGTTTACCTTCCGTCCATCCCAGCCAAGGCCTCCAGCCTGGGCTCGGTCAGAGCTCCTCTCAGCCTGTCCTGTCCTTACCTGAGCAGCAAGCGCAGAGCTTCCTTCTCCTCCACCGGCTCACATAGGACTGGCGAGTACGGGAAACAGGTAAGCAGGCAGTTAGTCAGGCAATTAGTTACATTCATTTTGACAGGTAGTTGAACATTATTCACATACGTTTTGACATAGCTGTACATTAGTCACATTCATTTTGACAGATAGCTGTACGTGTTACACACATTTTGACAAATCATTGAACACTCGTCACATACATTTTGACAGATAGCTGAACATTAGTCACATTCATTTTGACAGATAGCTGAACCTCTGTCACATTCATATTGACTGTCGTGTCTATGTCACCTCTCTGGCAGAGTACCCTGAAAGCACTGAAGGAGGCTAAACGGTCCAACGTTACCGTGACGATGACCTACCTGGGGCAGGGTCACCCGGGGTCAGGGTTGGGCTTGCCGGTGGATGAGCTGAAGGTGCTCCAGCAGATCTGTGGAGGAGAGAACATCTGTGTCTTCAAGGGCTTGGTGAAAGCAGGAGGTGCGTTTTGGCGCGCGGCTTCGCATGCCGGCTCTTCTTCATTTGTAGACGGTTGTGTTTTGATGTCATTTTTGTATTTTTACAAAACATTTTACAAAGTCTTTCATGGGTGGATTTTATTTGCTGTTGTAAGACAATAACATACTTTTGTTTGTATTCGAATATGAATTCTTGGGGACTTTTGGTTCCGCAACGTTTGAAGCAAACCCAACTGTTGACAGGCTGGTGTATCGAATGATCCTTCTCCAGAGCAATTCCAGTTTGTCTCCCGGAGACACAGAGGTTTCCCCTTCAGCGCCAGCCTGTATGTGAACGGCATGATGGCGGCCAGGATCAGCTCCTGCTGTGAGTACCGCTACGCTCCGGGCTTCCAGCAGGGCCGGGGAAGCTGCTTCAGACTGGCGTGGCTGTCGGGGGGGATGCCCTGTTACAGGTCAGGACCCTCGAAGGTTGACGTGGTGCATTGCACAGCAGGAGCGTTCCACGAAAGCGCCAAACGCCTCAACGTTCACGTCGTAGGATTAGCTGGCGGTTGTGTGATTAAGGTGGCGTTTTAATCTTGTTCAGATGTACGAGTGTTCGAAACAAATCCAGCTCATGTCAGCAGCTGAACCATGGCGCGGAAGACAACTTCCGAGAACTTCCTCTGGACCAAACACCCAGCAACGGTAAAAAAACAAACCAAAAAACAACACAAAATGGTTTACTGAAACTTCCCTGACTCTGTGAAACTCGATTCTCTGACAAGTATTTCGGTTCGGGCCTAGTTCACAGCAGGACACCATACAGATACCGCCTACTGCAGCCACTATAGAGAGAGTTGTTCTAACGTGCCTTCTGGTGTCCTGTTAGCAGGCGACGTGGGTTTGTGCCCCTCCTCGCCTCTGTTCATCCCGGTCAAACCCGAGAAAGCTGCCAGGCCGAGGAGGAAACAGAAGAAGGAGGACAGCAGCAGGTCCACAGACAGCCAGGCCAGCGCCGCAGTCCGGCACGACAGGAAGCCCAAACGGCACCGAGGCCCGTCTGGTCACAGAGACGAAAGCAAGGAGAGCGAGAGGGGCCCGGGGTCACAGAGGTCAGGAGAGCCAAGCGAGAGTGAGGGCCCAGTGTCACCCGTCCAGAAACTACAGAGCCGACAGAAGAAGCCCAAGAAAGCGAAGAACCCTCAGAAAGACCACCAGGAGTCCAATAACACAGTCATGGTCTCTGGTGAGGCTCCTTCCGCTCTGTGCCTTCTGCTGGGGATAGCTTTATATTATCATAAGAACCTGGCTGCACTTTGAAGCCGAGATACAGATGACCTGCAGTCTTTATGTGGGAATTCCATTGATATTCCTTTGTGAAATAGGATGGAACGTAACCCATTGTTGCTTTTTAAAGATTCATTGCAGGATGAGGAAGCTCTGAGTAAGCAGAACGGCAAGAAAGAGAGAGATTTGGGATCAAATGAGAAAAGCAGAACTGGGGAAAGACGGAGAGACTTCTATGAAGAGTGTGTGGAAATGAGCGCCGGGCTGGACCTGAGCCCAAACAAACAGCACCTCTTCAAGGCAAACAGTGAGTCAGTAACTGCTGAGGAACCAGGCCAGAATATCCCTGGGGTATTGTGATCCTTTACATAACACATATTGTCATGCCAATTTCAGAATGTACCACACAGACCCTCACAATACATTGATTGTTTTCTAATTCATTCGTTACTTGTAAATGGAAAGTCTTACAGAAATGTCTACATTACTTTAGTGACATCTGCCAGCCTGAAACTATTTCAGGATGTGCCTTTGTTTTCTGTGTGTGTGTCTGTGTGTTTGTGTATGTATGTCTGTGTGTGCGTTTGTATGTCTATATGTGTGTGTGTGTCTGTATATGTGTGTGTGTGTGTGTGTGTGTGTGTGTATAAAGTCCTGGAGAGACGGCGTCTCCAGAAGAGGCTGTCCTCGGGGCCCAACGCCACCAGCTCCGACGTGGAGCCGAGCGAGGAGAGTGACAGCCCTCTGGAGCCCGACACACACCCAGAAGAGCGGACCACAGAGGACAAGCCAGGAGACGTCCCTGAGCAAGACCTGCAGACACAGGTGGATGGAAAAGAGAGAAGCTGACGGTTAGGCTAGCTACTTCCTGAAGATAAATGAAATACAACCCAAAATATATCACGTTCCAATCACAACTTGAGATCGTGCAGGATGTAGTTTGTCACATGGTTGTGGACTTCTAGACATGTCTGGCGTATCTGGCTCAGAGGAGGGTACATCACCTGATCCAGATGTCTGAAAACTCCACACTAGCAAGGCCTTAGAGCCCCTGCCTCCCCAACCCTGACTCCCCAACACTGCTCCCCAAACCTGCCTTAACTACCCTGCCTCCCTAACCCTGTCTCACCTACCCTGCCTCACCAACCCTGCTTCCCCAACCCTGCCTCAACTACCCTGCCTCCCCAACGCTGCCTCACTGACCCTGCCTCGTAGCCCCAGCCACAGAGCCCCTGCCTCCCCAATTCTATCTCCCCGACCCTGTCTCATATCTCCCGCATACTTCCCACCAATATCTTCTCCAGTTCCAGCACAGCCAGGCCAGCAGATTCCTGAGTTATCCTAACAGACAAATAGTAAATGTCTCTGGACTCAGATTAGGGATCCAAGCTCGCTTCGGTCTGGCTGTGGTGCAGACAGTTTGTGTTTCACGAGTGCCAATAAGCAGACGAGCCATTGGTCTCGGTAGTGAGAGGATTCTGAACTAACACGAGACATTTTTATCAGCCTTACATCATTTGTTTGGATTTCTTGATGTGCTGTATCCACATTCATCACCAGGGACAGAGCCATGTTTGGCTGTTTCTCGTCTAATTAAAAATATATATACATTTCATGCTCGCAAACACTGCTTGCTCCTTTGTCTTTGCTAGCTGAACGCCATGATGACAGTGCTGAACGGGTCGGACGAGGTGGAGCAGCTGGTTCTGAGGAACACGGGCCTGACGGATGAGCTCCTCCAGAGCCTGGCCCTGGGGCTGAAGGCCAGCCCTTCCGAGGTCACTCTCCTCAACCTCAACCTCAACCACGTGGGCCCCTACGGATCCCTGGTGCTCCTGGACCTGCTGAGAGCCAAGCCCCAGGTCAGGGCTCTCCTGTGAGTCCCTCTCTCATCTGCCTTTTTCCCGGTTCCAGTTAAACATTGTCCATGCTTCCATCCATTCAGCCTCCAGACAGCTTAAGTGCTTAAGTGCACTTAAGACTAACGGTGTTGACAGAATGCGACTCGTTTTTGAAACGGTGCTTCCTCGTGTCTGCAGCTTGTTCGGGAACCAGCTCGGCGACTCGGGAGTTCTGACGTTGCTGAGCGGACTAGCAGAGCTACAGACGCAGGAGACGATCCAACCGGACCAGGGCATGACCTCTCACCCCGAGTTCTCCTCCCTCCTTGCTTCCGGGGTCTCTGTCTACAACTTTGTGCTACTGGAGTTGGACCTGGGAGGAAACGGGCTGAGCAGTGATGGGCTGAAGGTGTTGGCCTCCTACATGAGACACTATTCCCAGCTGCAGTATCTGGGGCTGGCTCAGACCAGGGCTGGGGACCTGGAGGCATGGGCCGAGCTGTTCCAGAGCATTAAGGGGAACGCATCCCTCCATCACATCATCCTGGACGAGAGCGACCTGGGAGACGTGGGCGTCAGGCTGTTCGCTGACATGCTGATGGTGAACTGGAATCTGAGGAAGGTGGACCTGGACTGCAATGGCATCAGTGACGTCGGGGGTGGGGACCTCCTGACCGCGTTGCTCTGCCGAGGACAGGCCGCCGTCCACCACCTCAGTCTGGAGAGGAACCAGGTCAGCGACGGACTGATGAGTCTCATACAACAGGAAGTCACATGTCTTTGAGACAAACGTCGTGTTTCGGGTCTGCTGTCTGGAGCCAGAGCGAAGGGCACGAAGCAGGAGTCTCACAGGAGAGAAGAGAGTCCAGGGAGAGACATTTCTTTGTCTTCTGGAATGTTCTGGAGTGTATCGCGTACGTTGTATAGGAACAAGGGAAAGCAGGGAAGAGAACATCTCAGGCTACTAGTTTGTCCTTTTAAAAATAAATCTAGCAGGTCTTTCCCAGTGAACTGGATCTGATTTAAATATATCTGAACATCTCAGCAGGTTTGGGCTGTGGTTTGGAGCCCTTGAATGAAGCCTTTCTTCTATGTGGTTTACCTCTTTTTTCTCCCAACCCTGAAGGACGCACCTCATAGCCACTCTCACCCCTTCCTGTTGATTCATCCAGAAACACCTGAAACTGTTCAGAAGAGCTTAATGATCTCTGGAATAACATGTTTGAGAAGTTTACATCTCCGTGACAAGAGTAATTTAAAATCAGTTCTGCCTGTCTTAGATTCAGTGTATCAAAACAAACCTGTCTACAGTGTGCAAATAAAACTAATCCACTAATTTGTGCTCTGAAGTCTGTGTTCATGCTGCACACTTTTAACCCGACAACACAAACTACAGTACAGGCTCACCCTTTCAAAATGGCTGCCAATGAATGGTCATCACTTGTCCATATCAAAACCGGATTAAGCTACTAAACACCAAGACAAACCATGTCAAGGTGCTTAATCTCAGTGTTCTCTGAGACTCGTCATGCATCACACAATACTTCCCTTTCAGAATCAAAGCAGACTCGAATCTTGGCCCAGAATCTCATTTGTTCTTTCGCCACCGACATTCTGAGAATGACTGTAAACTGGGATCAAAGCTTGTCAAGTAGGTTATCAGCCCAGGTTCACGGTTGCCAAAAGCGACCGTGTTGAAACCAATCCCGGGAGTTTCTCCTCTCTGGAAAGGTTGATTACGATCTGAGTCTCTGGGAGGGGGTGGGGGGGGGGTGACAGGCAGATGAGATGGCTGTACCTGAAGATTACAGGACGAGTGCAGCTACCAAAGACCAGCAGCTCTTCTGCAGACCGGAAACCTTCTGTGGAGCAGTTAACTCTGCAGCTAGGTCAAATAGATGAATGGTGTACACTTTGCTCATTGGAACCAGGATAACTAGCTTCCTGGCTCCTCCCATAGGACTGTTAGGAGAGTGGATTCTTTTCTGTAAAAAAAGGGTTCTGTATTTGATCTTTTTTATTATTTTATTTTAAGCTTTGAAACCTCTTGATACACAGGAGTTGGAAGTGGAAGTGGTTGGCCATTATCACATAAATTAATCAACATTTATCTCATGGAATAAAGCTGGCTACCACGACTGAGTCCTGCTGGACTCAGTTCAGTCAACTCTTTGTCTCCAGCTAATGGTATTTAAATCTGCCCTGTAATCAATACTGTACGGCCACATGGCTCTTTCAGCTGCCCAGCAGTGATTATGGAAACTCTGTCTTCACAGCGTTTACAGTACAGGTCCGCCTGGGAAGTTACGCTTCCTTCAACTGGTCCCGTCTGGAGCTCTGGTACGCCGATTCCTACTCAACGACACCGCAGGTTACACCTACATGAGAAGCCACAGCTATATGAGCAGGCCGTACCTGGTGGGGGGGGGGGGGGGGGGGGGGGGCACCAGCTCAGCTACATGTTACACCGTACGACCATATAACGAGCCAGTGTCTTTTTACAAAGGGATCATTCATGTGTGACGTGCAAGGTTCTCCTGTGTCTCTGAGGATCCCCACATGGGTCTGACATGGTAGGACGACACGCCTCTTTAGTCAATGTGTGGAGGGAGCGTGACCGTTTCCAGAAAGATCCAAATATGACACATGCATCCAGAGAGCTCTGAGGCATGTCAGCAAACTGAGAAATGGTGGGGATGTCAGACATGGGTGTTGTTTCTGAATGAAATCCTTTAATGCAGATTTATGGAATGTCAATATGTAATCTAAAAACTCTTATTAAGGCCTTAACCCTTGTGTTATCTTCGGGTCATTCTGACCCATCAGTCATTGTGACCCACCGTCGTATTGCGACAAATTTACCTCATACAAAAACAAAGTGAAGCATTTTCTTTTAACCCTTGTGTTCTCCTCGGGTCGTTCTGACCCATCAGTCATTGTGACCCACCGTCGTATTGCGACAACTTTACCGCATACAAAAACAAAGTGAAGCATTTTCTTTTAACCGTCGGGCTGTCTCAGACCCCCCACATTGCGAAGGTTAAAAGAAAAGTATTTTTATTTGTTTTTGTATTGGGTAAAATTGGGCAAACACAACGATGGTTCGTTATGAACCTTTGGGTCATGTGACCCGAAGGCAGCACAAGGGTTAATACTGTATCTTGACTAAATGTAAGCCTTCTGGACACTGGCCATTCATTTGATACTATATCTGGACAAAATGTCAGCCTTCTGGACAATGGCCATTCATTTGATACTATATCTGGACAAAATGACAGCCTTCTGGACACTGGCCATTCATTTGATAAATACGACATACCCCTCTCACAATGGAGCTTTCCGTTATTTTTACAGCATGTGTCTGCATGTGTGTGTGAGTATGTGTGTGTATGTGAGTGTACATGTATGTGTGTCTATGTGTGTGAGTGTGTGCGCGTGTGTCCAGTTCTCTTCATGCATTTAAAACCCCCAGGGTCCATGTTTGTGTTTACAGGAAGCTGTGAGCAGTGGACTTGAAAAAAGCAGCATCTTTTTCCAGCCTGGTTGAGCTCCTGGTGTCTGTCCTACTCACATGCTGCTGGCAGCACCTGACCAATGGGAGGCTGTATGTTGTTTTCACCTCACAATATATTTGCTTTAAGCAGGGACGCAAGAGTAACACTGCAGTCCACCCTGAAAGATGTCTGCTGCTCTTGGACAGAGAGGGAGACGCAGAGGAAAGCACTTTCCTGTGAATAAAATGCCCTGCCGTGTTTCCACCTGATACCGCTCACGACCACAGCCGTGACAGCTGGCGAGGCTGCAGGTTTTTGAGGCGGCGGGCCGAGCCGTCCGGCGAGCGGGGCGTGACAGGGCATGCCTGTGGTCAGCCCTGGCAGCGGATGACAGCAGGGCTGTATATCTGTGAGATGTCGCGCTCCAGTGAGATCCCTCTCCAGACCCCATCAGCTCGCCACCACAGATCCGGCCAGACGACACGGAGGGGAGATTTACAGATGGGCCTTCGCTTCGGACTGGGAGGCATGAGAGCTACTGTAAAAAAAAACAACAACTCTGCTCGCTCGTACACGTGACGGTGAACTCCTGCTTCAAGGCAACTCGCAGACCCCCTCACAGAAGACTGGCCTTTCTGCAGGGACGAGTTGTGTTATCTAAACTACAATCCACCCTGCTCCCGTCCCCATAGCATAGCTTCTGTAGGCCCATTCAATCTGTCTGTGTGAATCAAATCAAATCAAATCAAATTTATTTGTATAGCCCTTTTTACACGCAAGCATGTCACAGAGGGCTTCACATATGCCCATAGAACTGCCCCTCATCCAACCTAAACCCTCAAGGAAGACAAGGAAAAACTCCCAAAAAACTCTCAACAGGAGAAAAAAATGGAAGAAACCTTGGGAGGAGCAATTCAGAGAGGGATCCCCTCCTCCAGAGACGGTTGGTGAGAGAGAGGAGCAGAACGCAGGCTAAACATAGTCATACAGTGTCGATGGGTTTTGAAACACCAAAATCCATTGTTCAACTTTATAGATGTAGGACAGGACCGGGAGACTCGCGACCAGGTCCAGCGTTGGCTGACCGACGACCAGGCAGGTGCTGACAACTCAAACCCCCCACACCACAAGGGATGTGTGTGGGGGGGGACAGAGAGAGGAGAGCAGGGATTAGAGAATGCCAGGAGCAGCTAACAGTTACAGTCATAATGGAATGAGATCCCCACCGGTCAAGTGTGGACTGGTGCAGCAATTTAACAGAGCAAAAAAGGGGAATTTGATGCAACCCCACACACCAAGACAGCGACAGCCCCCCTCGTTTGGAACATAAAATCTGTTCCAGGGGAAGAGAACTCTAAAATAAGTTATACTTATAGAATAAGGATGGAAACAACCCGTCCCCCGTTGCCTCCAACTAGTAACATACTTACCTTTAACAGTCGTAGAATTGACTAAACAATAACGTTTTTAACTTAATTTTAAATGTCGAAACAGTATCAGACTCCTTAATTGAGACGGGTAATTTGTTCCAGAGAAGAGGTGCTCTATATGAGAACGCCCTACCTCCAGCTGTTTTTTTCTTAATTTTGGGAACCACCAGATAGCCGGCATCTTGAGATCTAAGTGTCCTTGCGGGGCAATAGGGTGCAAGGAGACCGGAGAGGTACAGTGGTGCCAATCCATGCAGAGATTTGTAGGTTAGTAGTAGAACTTTGAAGTCAGCTCTGGCTTGGATAGGGAGCCAGTGTAGAGAGACAAGAGTAGATGTTATGTGATCAAACTTTCTTGTTCTGGTCAATAGTCTAGCAGCAGCATTTTGCACCCGCTGTAAATTTTTTAGGTGGGTAATTGGGAGGCCAGAGAACAACACATTGCAATAGTCCAATCGGGACGTAACAAATGCATGTATTAGTTTTTCGGCATCATCCTTTGAGAGAAATTTTCGTATTTTGGCAATATTACGTAGATGGAAAAATGCAGTTCTGGTAATTTGCTTAATATGGTACTCAAACGAAAGGTCTGGGTCCATTGTGACTCCTAAATTTTTTACTAGCTGGCTTTGAGAGACTTTGACTCCGTCTAGGTCTAAGGTCAGATTGGAAAAATTATTTCTATATTTTTTAGGACCGAAAATTTGAACCTCGGTTTTATCCGAATTTAGAAGAAGGAAATTTGCAGTCATCCAAGCTCTCAACCTAGAAACACATTTTTCCATAGCATGTGGAAATTCTCCAGACTTTATAGACATATATAGCTGAGTATCATCTGCATAACAGTGACAATTTACCCCAGAGCTTCTAATTATGTTTCCTAAAGGCAGCATATAGAGTGAAAATAACAGAGGGCCTAGAACTGAACCCTGTGGTACTCCGTATTTTACAGTGGAGCTCCTGGATGAGCAGCCATCATAGTGGACATATTGTGATCTATCAGATAGATACGATCTAAACCACTGAAGTGACGTACCAGAAATCCCAACATAGTTCTCCATACGTTCCAAGAGAATCTCATGATCCACCGTGTCAAAAGCTGCACTTAGGTCTAGAAGAACCAGGACAGAGATAGAACCCGCGTCAGAGGCTAACAGTAGATCACTGACTACCTTGGCTAATGCAGTTTCAGTGCTGTGGTGGAGACGAAATCCAGACTGGAGAGGTTCATAAAGCTGATTTGAGGAGATGTGCTCAGTGAGCTGTTGTGCCACAGCCTTCTCTAAAATTTTGGAGAGAAATGGAAAATTTGAAATTGGTGAAGAGCTAACAGCATAAGTAATAGACACAGTGCTTCATTACCCCGTGTCCAGCCCTTAGTGTTTGAAAGTATGATGTGCTATGTGCAAAGGGAAAGTGCAGTCTGGTATTGTCACTGCACCACAGCATGAACTGCATTGTGAGGTATCTTAATGATTCGACTATCAGGTGGTTTCCCTTTCTGAGATATGACACATACTACACAACTTGTACATGCTGCTGGAAGACCTGCACTGTATACTACTCTCAATCTACAATCTTTCGGATGAATGTACGATTGAGACTTCAGCACAGGAGCATCACTAAGCGTGGTTTACCAACACTGGAGCATGTATGACTATTTCTCTGCCACAAATAGATATTTCCTCTAAATTTCCTGTTTTAATCTATGGAATGGCTAAGCAAAGAATTGGGGATGGCTTTATGAAGTCCAGATGTTTCCAGATAGAGGCTTCAGAGGACTATACCCCCAGGACTTGTGAATACAACATGGTATTTGGGTTCATCATGCACGATTTTACATCACTCTAATTATAACAAGACATCTGATTGGGGACAGCTAGGACATCATCTCTGGGCTGCAGGGCATAACAGAGTAGGCAGAGTGAAGGGATACAATTGATGAAATTAGCATATTTTGTCCAAAGTGTGACTTATTTTTTTATATCAGTGATCTAGCCATTCATTTGCCGGATTAATAGTTGCTTAACGTACAGCGAATCAACAATGATAGTATGTTGTATACTTGACTGCACTGTCCAATGCATGGGATCCTTATACAGTGGATGTCTGGCATAGGGTTGCTGGCCACATTGACTCCTTCAATCCTTCAATTTCCTGCAGACAATGAACTTCTAATATCCATTGTAATATGAGGGTATAAAGACCAGATGACTTCCATTATCCAACACCAGTCTGGAATAAAAACCATGGCACAGTCCTGCACACCTGTCAATGGTTAGACAAGGTCTCCAAGATGGCAGTCACGTGATGAATGGAAGAAATTCAACTCATAAAAAAAACTACAAACTGGCCCTCTAACTTCAGTTTCAGAGCGTCATGTGTTTTAAGCCGTTCGGCAGTCCACTTATTCCACTATAACTCATTCATGAGTTTATCATAAAAGGGCTTTTGGCAACATAGGAATGAAAAAGAAATATCTCGCGCTGGCTGCATCTCTGCGTGTCTCGTCGGAGTGGAGCAGAAACTCGTTCACCTGTATCGCAGTGGCCGAGCATAGACTGCTGTAAAGTGCAATAGCATCACAACTGAGCATAGAGACAATACAGCTATATTCCATTCAGTCATTTAGCAGACGCTCTTATCCAGAGCAACTTACAGTAAGTACAGGGACATTCCCCCCGAGGCAAGTAGGGTGAAGTGCCTTGCCCAAGGACACAACATCATTTGACACGGCCAGGAATCGAACCAGCGACCTTCTGATTACTAGCCCGATTCTCTAACCGCTCAGCCACCTGACTCCCTAAACGCCACAGGCAGGCAGCTCTGCAGCCCAGAGACCACAAACATTACCTCCCTTGTCTGAGAGGTAACTAAATATACCATCAGACATGGAAGCTAGACAGGTAGATGGGAAGTGCTCTTTCAAGGTGGTGGGCACCCTTCCTGCCCCTGCACAGGCCAGAACTGTGAGGGTCTCTGTGCAAGGCGGAGGAATCCAGTTGCAAGGAGCTGAATCGAAGCACTGTTGGGGCTTAGCTGGACACTGTCACTGTGTGTTTGTTGAGGGAGGGTCAACGAGGACTTTATTTGGCAGAGGAATTTCACAGCACACGACTGCAGAAGCACCAACGGAGCCCCACTCGAGGAAGTGATAGCACTGTCGGTCAAGGGGGCAGAGCACTGGCCGAGACCAATTAAGTGGAGATAATTAAGCCATGAGAATACTTATCATAGGTATTCTTTCAACTACACACTGCACCTGTGGAAATTATGAAACCCAGATTAGAATTTAGATTTGCAATTTCAATACACGGTACTACAGATTATTGCATCGTCACTGTGGACTTGCTTCGGACAAAACAAGTGTACAGTGTAAACAAACAACGGTTCCTCCATTTGTTTTAAGTCTAGACAGTTACAGGCCCATAAATAACTTGACAGCTGTGCTCATACCTGAAGGTGCTGTGTCGGGAGTAGGTGTCGGGAGTCGAGACTCATTGTTGACCCTGCTTGTGGTTTTACCAGTCCATTACTGTGGCGATGGAAGGTAAAACACGCTTTGCTTTCGAAGACACACCTTCAAATGAAACGCCATTCATGTGATACATTTGTTTCCTTCGATGTCAGCTGAGGGCGATAGAGGGAGGTGTGTTCCCTGAGTCCAGAGAATTCCCTCACTCCACAATAACTTGCACATTGGAAACGTCAGCTAACAAGGCGGTCGTCATCCATTCTAATGTTCTCATGGAAAGGTAAAGAAGTTGGATCTTTACTTCTGAAATGTAACATCCTCCGGTTCCCTGAGAAAAACACGCTGATGGACCGTGTTTTCTCTGTCATCTTTACAAAGAAATTTACTTAACTTAAGACAATGAAAGGAGAGGAAGGATTTACTCTTGGTAGATTGGTGTAATTCGCTTCTTTGTCAATGCTGTAAGTATAACATGGAATGTAAATAATTCGCGGGTTTCTGCCATCTCTGGACGGTTGTACAAACTCTCAAAAAAGAATGAAGTAGCCGCTATGGATCTGGACAATGCCCCGTACTCCAAACTCAGACCAGCTGGAGTCGGGGGGTGAGTACACTGCAGACCATCATAACTCATTGTTACGCTTTCATGTTGTTTAAACCAAAACATATGTCTCTAAAGAAAATACATCTCGAACAAAGTGAGTTCATGGCAGTGGACCAGCTGCAATGACTAGCTCAGTGATATTCATCAGTTGATGAATGAATGATACCCGTAGCCAAGTTCATAAAGCGCTTAGTCATGAAATGACTGCCGCCCCCCCCCCCCCCCCCTCTTTTTCACATGCTCCAGCATAGTTTATTTATGCTTTGTGATTTGAGCGAAGCTGAAGGAGTCCCTAAAAGGCTTTGTTTGCGTTTGTCTTCCTGGACCAGTACTGCAGGCACGTTATCTTAAATGTTATGTGGTCAGTGCAGTTCATCTCCACTCAGCCTCTGACTGCTGCAGCCAGCCACTACTGTGGGAGGGAAATTATGGGATGTGTGTGAGGTGGAAGAGATCCTCTCATTCTGCTCTTCTTTCTCTCCTCCCTCTCCCCCTTATCCCCTCTCCTCCCTCTCTCCTATCGTTCCCCTCTCTCCTCCCTCTCCCTTCCTCAGTGTGGACTCGAAGTTGCTCTAGGCCTGTTGGCTGTTCGGCCAGGGAAACTCCTAAAATATTGCATCATATCACTGTTTGAGCAACTAGTGGTCACAGTTCAACAGGCATGACTTGAACAGCTCTGTCTCCTAGCATCATTCACTGGAATGGTGTTAAAGCTTAAAACTGAGCAGTAATTTTAAGTAAAAGTTGAAAGGAACCGAAACCTGTGGTTCACCGGTGGTTTTCCTCTTTTCCCTGGTGAAGTAGTTCCCTACAGGTTGCTGAGGGGCTAGGTGGAACGAAACCACAAGCTAAACAACTTTCTTAGATGATGGATATGTAGCTTATCCAACCCACAACCACACAGTGTGAGGGACTTACACTCTGAGTGTCTACTGTAGCACTACCAGGCTGATATTCCACTGCTGTTACAGCTTCCCAGCATCCTCTGGACTGTTTTGATGCATAACTCCAACACTTCGACATCTGAAACTGCCGAGCGACATTCCAGACTCACAGAGCCTCCTGGCTTGGCCACATCAAGGGCTCTTTCGGGGATTAAACAAATGCAAGGGCTAACATAATCAACTCGTGTCACTGTTTGAACTGAATGCGATTGGTCTCATCTGTTCAGTGACAGTGTCGATCCAGATGTGCCTTACTTTGGTCGGCCTGTGGGTGGCGCTCACCCTGATAAAGGTGATGTTGGGCCTCTGAGGTTCTCCCCAGGCAGACTGTGTGTGTGTGTGTTGGGCGTGGGGGGGATAGATAAGAAACAGCTCACTGACTGTAAACAGCTGTGGAGGTTGGCGGAAGCTGCTGGTAGTGTTGGAGCAGAGCAGGAGAAATGCACAGAAAGGAGGGCTTAATCTTGTACAGAAAACCACCTTGACACTGCTACTGGCATATAATGTAATAAATAACACATACCTGTTACAAAACACAACCAAAACATAAAACATTTTGACATAACAATTTACAAGGAGACTTCCGAAATATATACTGTGGCGGTGTAGACTGTTTCAGAGTCTTTCATGACATGATGATCATTTCCCGGGCAGGCATGGCATCCATCTCTTCCAAATCAAGGTGCTTCATCCTGGGTGTGGCAGTTGTGTATGTGACCGCTGTCTCTCTCTCCCCCCCAGGAGAGCCCTGGTTCTCTGGGTTCTGCTGTCCTGCTCCTGTTCCGTGGGGCTCGCTCACACACCTGCTGAAGGTAAGTTCTCTTCTGGAGTGAGGATGATAATGACTCGGTCTGGTTAGGCTTTCAGGAGGAACATTTAACTGAGCCAACAGTCTCTGAAACATAACAGGCATGTTGGACCAGGAACAGATACTAGACAGCATTGGGAAACACTGCCGTTTCCTTAGAGGAGTCAAGTCCCAGGGGTTAGCCTGGTCCAGGTGATGTGGTGTGAATGGTTAGCCTGGCCCAGGTGATGTGGTGTGAATGGTTAGCCTGGCCCAGGTGATGTGGTGTGACAGGTTAGCCTGGCCCAGGTGATGTGGTGTGAATGGTTAGCCTGGCCCAGATGATGTGGTGTGACAGGTTAGCCTGGCCCAGGTGATGTGGTCTGCATCGCTCTGTGTTGTGTCCATGCTAGTACGGTTAATCCAGAGATGAACTGTGGCTTTCTCTTGTTGTTCTGGCATTGGATCTGCCCATAACATACAGCTCAAGTGTGTGTGCATCCACTGAAAGGCCATGCACAGCGTGGACAGAGTCAGCACCTCTCCACACACATGACTTGTGGCCCAGCTGCTCATGGTCACGTACTGTAGTCAGCCGCAGTTTTCTCTTTACTGCAGTAATTCAACCTTGACAGTCCTTGGGTTTCGGTTGTCCACATTTGTTTAGCATCATAAGAGAGAAGCTGAAGACGCTGAAATGCAATGAATCACCTTGCGCTCTGCATAGCGATTGGGTGGATTTGTTAAAAATAAGGTACACACTGTAATTTACCATCTGCTTTCTGCTTCTCGACAGCTTGCCAATTAGCCAGGTGCCTTTTTAACTAGCATTGTTTACATCACAGATATGACTAACAACGTTTAAAGGTCAGGCACACTTTTAAAGCAGCACACCACAGGAAATGTTGCTAGTGAGATTTTGTAAACCAAATAAGTTACTGAAACCTTTCATGCAGCTGATTTGATTTATAATATTGAATGTCTTGGAAGTCTTAGGATTTCATTCAGTTCTAGACTATAAGTACAAGTGGTTTAGATTCAGAGATGAATTCTGGACACAATACACAAACTAAACAAATACAGGATTGCAGTGACAAGTAGTTTGTGTGTGTGTGTAACCTTATTTCTTCCCATGAGTTGGCCATTCAGGCCTTTATAGCAGGGAGTGAAAGTCTGCTGTAATTCACCTTTAATGAAGTTGGCCTGTCAAGTTACCATCCTTACTCTGTTAGCAGATCAGGCGTTTCCAGCAGGCAGTATTGCCTGTCTCTGCTGAAACACAATTACTATCCCCTTAAGGGACCCATTGAGCTCTTGTTTCTAAACTTTTCTGGAACACAGACTGACAGCCCAATTGTATAATCTGCAGCCTGGTCAAATGGATGCATGGCCTCATTAAAAGTTATTTTATGCTTATCCTGCCATATTATGTCCATACACTCTGTCCATTTACTCTGATATGCTCCGTTTGAACTGTCCAGTATGTAAGGCTTTGCTTGTGCTACCTGAGAAACCATATTAATGGTAGGCGTTTTACTTCTGGTGTGCTTAGTGTTAAAGACAGTCAGTCATAACCTCATAAATATTCATCCACATTATTTTTACAGTGACATTGACAGTGTATGACATTGCAACCTGTCATTTCTACTAAGTTTAATGATAGGAATTCCAGTGTTAAAAAAACCCAACTAAATCATATCATGGTTCTTAAACAGGATTTGCTGTGCCATCCAATCAAAGGAATTCATTATGTTAATGTACTAAGAGTCTCCAGAAAATCATTGCTTGCAAATGTATTATACTATGAGCCTGGCTGTATTGACCAGGAGGGACTATGTGGTGACTGTGGTCCTGCTGTTCTGTAGATGTGGATGTGCTGGAGCAGTTGGGACTCACTGGGAGAAGAAGTCCTCCATCGTCCGGGTCCCGCTCCGCCCCCCAGGGAGTCATCCCCTTCAAGTCTGGGGTCATCCTTACCCAGCGGGCCCGGGTCCAGACCGCTGTGGGGTCCGTCTTCCCCTCCGGCAGCACCGACCTCTCCCTGATCCTCAGCCTCCGGTCCCACCGCGTCGCCAGCGCCTTCCTCTTCACCGTCCTGTCCAGGAGGAGGAAGCTGCAGCTGGGCCTGCAGCTGGTCCCCGGCCAGGTGCTGGTGCACCTGGGGCCGGAGAACTCTGTGAGCTTCGACTACGACGTTCACGACGGCCGGTGGCACCACCTGGCCGTGGGCATCCGCGGCCGGCGGGTCTCGCTCGACACTTCCTGCGGGAGGACTAGCGTCCACGCGGATTTGCATTCGAAGGGGGAGGAGACCCTGGACCCCGAGGGCTCCTTCCTCCTGGGGAGGATGAACCAGAACTATGCGCCGTTTGAAGGCGCCATTTGTCAGTTTGATATTTATCCGTCTGCCTTGGCAGCTCATAACTATTGTCGGTACCTTAAGAAACAGTGCAGGGAGGCGGAGACGTACCGGGCAAATCTACCCCCGCTCCTTCCCCTTCTTCTCCATGACCCTAACTTTACTGTCACCCCTGTAGCCCCTCGGTCGTTGACAGATGTATCCAGGAAGGCCCTTAGCCCTGGTTTCACCCTGACTGGGGAAAAGACCAGGACTAATCTTTTTCCGACTCAGAGTTCGTCGTTACTCAACCTGTCCTCGTGGAGTAACGGTGGGATGACCCCAAAACGTAGTTCCATATCCCTCTCTCTTCCTGCAACACCGGCTCCTTCAACAGCTCGTCCCGGGCTAGAGCACCCCCTCCAGGCTGTGGCCCAAACTGTTACTGCCCCCCTCCGGACCAGTGGAACACAAATGTCCCGACACGGCGGCCCTAAAACCGGCGACGCAGGCTTCAGTTTCAAAAGGCAGCCACCTCAGGGGAAAAGTATGGCCTCGCCAGTTTCCACCAGGCCACCTGAGGCGCAGACAAAACCGTCCTCCACCACAGCGCCCAGAGAGATGTCATCTTCGCACACGTCCGTCCAGAAGAGGCAGACAGCAGTGCTTCCAAAGAAACCTAAGCCAAAAGTGCTGGGTGTGCAGGACGTCAACCCCACCTGGCCTTCCCTCGTCACTCCGGCTGCCACAGATGGCTTCCAAACGTTTGGTTTGGAACCGACCCAGTTTTCCCTGCTGGCAGGACCCACGGGCCTGAAGGGGGAACCAGGACCAGTGGTAAGAACATGGTGTGACATATCAAAGCCGGCGTGTATCTGTCTATGCATGTTAGCACTCTAGGCTTATGTTGTCTGTCTGTGTTGCTCGGAGAACTCGTGCTGTGCGTCTAATTGCCATTAAGGGAATTATCACCAAAATAACATGAAGGAATGGTGTGTCAGACAGAAGTGTGGTGCTCTAGAACATTGTCCTTCTTGGTGGCGTACAGTTTTGTGGGGCCGGAGGATGAGTGGGAGGGAGGGTCATCCATCTTTGGAAGTCCCTGGACAGAATGCAGTGGACCCTAGTTCGAATCCAGCCCGGGCCATTTCCTCCATGTCCTCCTCTCTCTCTCTCTCTCTCTCCCTCCCTCGCATCTCCTGTCTCTTCACTTTCCTGTCCCAATAATGCAGAAATGCCCTCAAAGAAAGAGAACAAGCCAGGCTCCGTGGTGCGACTTGGTGCTCAGTAGGCCTTGGCTAGGCTAACGCTGAGGCGCTACATTCCTCCTGCAGGGTGAGAGGGTGAAGGGAAAGAAGGAAGTCATTTAAAGCAGGGTCGAAGGTCAGGGCCGCACCTCGACGTCTCAAGTTGAAGTTATACTGGATGGAGAAATGGCATTGGGGATGTGTAAGTAGCTCTGCTGGAAGCTGTCAAAGATGACACATCTCTACACGTGAGGTCAAAGGGAGAATACTGGTTGGAACAAGGGTAGAACACAGTAGAACAAGATTAGAACACTGTTTGAAGACTCAGCTGAACAGAACACTGCAAAGGCCAGTCCGTAGAAGGAGAGTAGATCGCTGGATAGAGTAATAGTAGAACACAGTGGTGAAATTATTGGGAAACCAAACCTCTGTTTGACGTTGTGCTGATAAATGACTTTTTTTTTTTACGAACGGCTGAAATGTTTGAACAGCTTTCAAGACTATAACAAGCTTGAGTGTTGAGCTTGTAAAAGGCGGTTAATATCCCATAGTGTAATGGTAATTTGTTCCTATTCAACTGTTGTTATGGTGCCCAGATGGTAGGCTTGAGGCTTTGCTTGTTTTTTTTTAAGATCTTGTGAATTAGTGGACCTTGACTTTTGGCCTTGGCGAGGTGCCCTATAACTAAAATGTCAGCATTCAACATGGTCTGCATTCCTACTCAGATGACGTGTAATGAAACGATTTCTTCTAATGTCGATTTTGTGAGTATGGTCGATGGATTAACAGCAGTTAGACATAGCCAGTTCTGCAGCTGAAGGAAAGAAGCTGTAACCTCACGTTGCCCTGTGAGGAACCTGGTCGCTCTGGCAGTGAGGATGGTTACCCACAGTTTCCATCGTTGACAAGCCGCACAGAGACTGTTACATCACACTTCACCCAGCCAGGGAACACGCTCAGCGAGGCTCCACGCTCAGCGAGGCTCCACGCTCAGAGAGGCTCCACGCTCAGCGAGGCTCCACGCTCAGAGAGGCTCCACACTCAGCGAGGCTCCACGCTCAGCGAGGCTCCACGCTCAGCGAGGCTCCACGCTCAGAGAGGCTCCACGCTCAGAGAGGCTCCACGCTCGGCGAGGCTCCGCGCTCGGCGAGGCTCCGCGCTCGGCGAGGCTCCGCGCTCGGCGAGGCTCCGCGCTCGGAGAGGCTCCGCGCTCGGCGAGGCTCCACGCTCGGCGCTGAGGGGGACAAGCCGTGTTCCAGCCAGCGTCTGAAGCATGTTCGGGAGAGTTACTGTACACATGGTGTACACGTGTGCGGTCGAGCTCGCGTGCACTGACGTGCCATTCGGCGCTCCCGTTACGCGACGCCCCTCCTCATCCTCCAGTGTTCTCGATGAGAAGTAGCCCAACTGAAAGGTCGGGATTTGCCCTGAATGGACTGGTGCCGAGCTGGTTTTCCTATCCGACCAATCAGACAGCTGATGTCTGTGCTGCGCTTCCACGTTGTGTACACTGAAAACATCCGAATGCTTCGAAAAGCTTCATGCTTTTTCCTCGCCCACATTGGAAATGAGATCCTTACTTTCCATCTTCAGGCTGCCCCCTCATTACAGTTGACCTTTCCCCGCTCTTCTAATCCATGTAAGTGCTTTTAAAGGTAGATGATACCCACCACCACCATCAACATGAGCTGCGTTTGCTGATCCTAGGGGCAGGAATCCCACCGGTACGAGTCTGACAATGGCTTGTTGTAATGGAAAAAGGACTGAGATAACATTGCTTTCAGTAGAAGTGAGCTGCCTTGTAACACAACTCCTAAACCTGCCAACATATCACTGAAGCCCTTTGGAGTTCACAAGCGATGTTTCATCCAGGCTGTCCTTAGTGTACGATATTACCCCATGCTGCAGGAAGCAGACTGAGTCATGTGGGGTGATTAGGTTCATTGGCCGGTTGTCTCATGCCCCATCACTCTGCAACGTAACGCTGCCGTCTGCCTGACGTTCTCTCTCTCTCTCTCTCTCTCTCGCTCTCGCTCTCGCTCTCTCTCTCCCTTCCAGGGACAGATGGGACCTCCGGGGAAGCCCGGCCAGCCAGGAAGGAGAGGTCCTCGGGTGAGTCTTCGCCGTGCTCCCCCCCCCCCCTGGTGCTCCCACGAGCTCTGCAGCCAAGCTCTCACCCCCCAGTCCATCCTTTACACTAAGCCCCATGGTGCCTGGCTCTGGTCTGGTCTGGCCCACAGTTTTCCAACAGTAATACACGAAAATAACACTATTAGCGATAGCTTGATGAAGAAGGCTTATGATGAAGCACTCAATAACGTCTCTGGATTATGGCGTGCTATTCTCTTTCCGAGCTTGGTTTCCTTTGGCTCTGATCAAGCACTGTTTGTCTGCTGCCAAGGTCTGCTTCTAAAAGCTGGAGAGCAAACGGATGGAAGACTTGTAATCTACCTGGAGCCAAAGAGAAATTAGCTCTGTGTACAATGGTCTGATTGTTTCAATGTACTTCATTTATTTGTTTAGATTGAGTTCAAGTAGTGTTTATCTTAACCAGAAGTGGTTTAGCAGATTCATCCCAGCACAATCAGACACATCCATAATTGTGCCCCCAAATTCTTTTCAGAGTAAATACAATTTGGACTTTCCTATATTTATTAGTCCAGTGGCACGTTATTTATGTGTGAAAGAATTATGTCGAGATCTGGGTTGTGCTACCTGCAGCAAACCAGACTGTGACCAGTCCTTCGTGGGTTATACTGTGGGAACCCAATCTCTTTAAACAAGGAACAAGGAATTGAACTCAGCCTCTTTCGTGAGCTTAGACCCGGTATGTAGTCTATGGAGGAGGCTGCTGTAGCTAACTCTATGGAGGAGGCTGCTGTAGCTAACTCTATGGAGGAGGCTGCTGTAGCTAACTCTATGGAGGAGGCTGCTGTAGCTAACTCTATGGAGGAGGCTGCTGTAGTTCGCAGAACAAACCCTTGTGCGACGTGAAACTGGGGCGTGAAACTAGTCAAAAGTCCCTAATGTGTCAACATTTTCAATAAAACACTCCCTATTTGATTTCAGCTTGCCGTAACTTGTAAAATGGGTTTTGTTTCGGAGGAGGGTATTGCAGCCTGTGCTGGAGTCACCTGGTGTTCATGAAGTCTCTCTCCAGCCTGTGAGAGCCCAGAGGGTGTAAGAGCGTCTGTTCTGTCTTAATGGCCTTTTAAAACTGTTGCGCCCACATGTCACCCCTGTAAAAGGCTCTGGCCCGAATCATAAACCTGGTGGCTGGTACGGAGTCAGGTGGCTGAGCGGTGAGGGAATTGGGCCAGTAATCATAAGGTTGCCAGTTCGATTCCTGGCTGTGCCAAATGACGTTGTGTCCTTGGGCAAGGCACTTCACCCTACTTGCCTCGGGGAGAATGTCCCTGTACTTACTGTAAGTCGCTCTGGATAAGAGCGTCTGCTAAATGACTAAATGTAAAATGGTGGCAGTTCTTCCTTAGTGACACGCTGCCGTCAGACACAGGCCCGCGCTGTGCCTGGTGTTGGAGGCCGTGTGGTCATGAACATGCATGTTAAGAATGAGCATTTGTATGTACGGTGTGTGTGTGACGGGTTGTTCACCCCTTGGTGAGGGAGTGACTGAGCAGGTCATCTGAAGCGGATCTGACGTTTGAACATCACGACAACCAACGCTCAAGTCTTCTTCCTCTTCCTCATTGCCACACTAATACGGTTTGAGGTGGATGAGACGTGAAGTGCCTCCAAATCTGCCTCTCTCTCTAGCTCCCTCCCTGTATCTTTCTTTGTATCTCTATCTCCATCTCTATCTCTCTTTCTCTCCCCATCTCTCTCTGTCTCTGTTTTTCCCTGTATCTCTCTCTCTCTCTTTTCTCATCCCCTTCTTCATCGGATGATTTTTAGGATTTATCATCCAGCTGCAAATGCAAATCCAGTGCGATGCCCTGCATGGCTGAATAGGGAGAAGTTTTAGATGAGCTCCTGGCAATTGTCTCCACATGTGAAGTGTACTTGTGACTGACGGGGCCTGCCTGCCTGTCTGCCTGTCTGTCTGTCTGCCTGGGTACCTTGCTCCACAGCCTAATAATTAAGCACATATACACAGACTGGGACACGCTGACCTCTTGGTCTCTCTCCCCCTCTCCTGTATCCCTCCCTATCATATGTCTCCCCTTTCTGCCCCCTGCTCTGTTTGACGCTGACTCAAATACAGCAACAATGACTCAAATACAGCAACACTGACTCAAATACAGCAACACTAACTCAAATCCAGCAACAGCAACACTAACTCAAATACAGCAACAGCAACACTAACTCAAATACAGCAACAATAACTCAAATACAGCAACAGCAACACTAACTCAAATACAGCGACAGCAACACTGACTCAAATACAGCAACACTGACTCACATACAGCAACACTAACTCGCATACAGCAACACTAACTCGCATACAGCAACACTAACTCACATACAGCAACACTAACTCAAAAAATACAGTCTGTTCACAAGAGAACCCGGGGAGGTTAACAATGGCTACTCCAGTAATATGTGGACATATTAGTTGGGATGATGCTCCGCTAGCCCAGAAGCTATCCTTCACCATGAACTTCTGCTGATAAATGTCCCCATCTGGTTCCCTGCTGAAGCAGGGTGATTTTCACAGTTCAGTGGAGAACACCGTTTGTGGCAAAGCGAGGGGAAAATGGTGTGTGATGGACGAACGGCCTTCACCCTGGGACCCCTGGATCCTCGTGGAAAAAGGAAGGGATGAGGGGGAAAATCACATCCATATGTTAAAACTCAGACAGACACTAGGCAGACAGACAGAAAGGCAAACAGACAGACAGACAGGCAGCCAGACAAGCAGGTAGGCAGACAGACAGACAGGCAGCCAGGCAGGCAGGCAGGTAGACAGACATACAGGCATAATATAAAGTAACATAGCAATGTCCCAGCTGTGCTCTTCAGCTTCATGTATTCTTTCTGTTGCAGGGTCCTCCTGGTCCTCATGGCAACCCTGGTCGTCCCGGCCCGTCTGGACACAAGGTATGTACAATAAGATTTGGACAAGGGGGCATCGCAGTCAGGGGCCCAATATTGTGAATATTTGTGAAGAATGTGCAGGCGCTATCTCCTATCTGTCTCTCCTTTTGCCTGTGTTGTCGGGCAGGTTTGGCTGTGTGTATCTACAGTAACTGACCCACGGGAAGTCCATACGTTTTATAACATTAGTCTTTTCAAAATGGAGTGTTCCTTATTTATAGTGTTGAATGTATCTATAGTATGTGTTCCTTGTTGGTACATAGCATTTGTCATTTGTTAGCAATATTTCATTTCATGTCTGCAATGTTGACACCAGCCTTTGGACAGATCTGTTCCCGCCAGGGAAACCATAACATACTGGTGTTGACTGTGAACTTGGAGGGAACAATTTTATATATTTTTACAAGTTGACATCACGTGCAAGTAAACATGCAGTTTCTAGTGGTTAACAGGTGTAGATGTTGGCAAACGTAGCCTGGGGAGATGTTGGTCTTAAAGACAGACCGTTTAAAAACACCTGGCTGCAATGCCAAGCTGCAGCTCACATGAAAATGTGCGATACAGGTGCTGAAGGAAAATCTTACAGTTACACCCAACACAAACCTTGTAAGCCTTTACAGAAGCATTGTTAACTAAAGTATCTGCTGAACCAAGCAAGAGAGCCCCAAGACTGAGATGAAAACACCCCTTATCTCTTCGCAGGGTGACAGAGAATGTTCTACTTTCTTTGGCCAGAAGTGAGCTCATTGGAAGCCAAGTGTTCAGTGCCAAATCAGCCATTTATGAAATCAAGCAGACCACCTCTGTCCTGATAAAAAATGATTATTAGCACTTACGGATTACAGTGAGGGAGCAGTGAAAATGTGTGTATAATAATGAAGGTGGAGATATCTAGGTATACTTTCCAGAAGTCCAACCATACCTGAAGCCTGAAAAGGAAAATAAATGTGCCAGGTCACTATAAATAGCTCTTCAATGGCTTCATATAAACGGATCCTGTAAATACTACAGTACAAGGGTCTAGGCAAACCCATCGGCCTGCTCGCACCAAATGGAAATCTCTGTGATGTCACAGTACCCAAACCTTATCTCGTGTGCAGAGATCCTACACTACGAGCCACGTGTTGAAAGCTCCACATTGGGTGCGTGTTCACAGTGGTTCTGACGGCTCATACCTGCCCGTGTGTTGTTGTCTTCATTGCAGGGACACAAAGGAGACCCCGGCCTGTCACCTGGTGGAGCCCCTAGTGGAGAGAAAGTAGGTGTCGTCTGCTGTGTGCCGCGGATTAGCCACTGCTGTGTGATCGACTCACTCAACCCCAGGTTGTTGCGATGGCGTTCTAAACTGTTCTGTCTCCAGGGACAACTTGGCCTGCTGGGATGTCCGGGGCTGTCCGGCCAAGTAGGTCGCAAGGTACGAGATCTCGGAGACGACACACTGCCCAGACGATTGCGATAGATTTGTGTGAAACCGTGTTGTGCTTGTGGCTGTTGTCTCTTCGCTCTGTTTTACACACACACACACACACACACACACACACACACACACACACCGAAGACGTGAATCCGATTCTTTGAATGATTCGGAGAGATAGGACGGACCACATTGGAGATCTGTAAATCACAGACTACACCTAAAACCGGCCCATTCTGACATCTCTTTGAAGATGGGATTCTCAAAGAGGAAGCGTTTGGAAGGCTTCTGCCAAGCCCTTTCTTCTCCAGGATGTTTGGAGGGAAGCCTAACATGGTGCAGACCGTCACCTGCTCTCTTCTCCACTGTCACACTTGAAAAGCTGGCCTGTAATATCATTAGTACTAGCCGGTGAGGAAAAATATGATTGAGGCCAGTTTAAGTGTTTTGGGTCGAAAGGATCTGCTTGTGCACTGCAGCCTGTCATGTTTTTTTTTATTTGAGCACATTTACTATGACACCTCACATTTCTAGTGAATAAAAACATTGGACATTGCTGTGGCATGTTATGGTCATTATTTGAAGAATCTCATTATGTAATTGAGATAATGTTCCACTTCCCCAAAACTGCTATGCGTTGTTCACTAATTAGCCCCAGGCAGGTTAAATGGTCCTTGGCCAAGTAACAATGTCTAAATAATCGTCCTAAAGAAGAGACTAACAGCTGCTGATTCTTTTTTCGGAAAGTACACAATCTGCTGTCATGGGCTGTCAGGCTTTGGTCGTTAGCAGCTATTTGTTTCACAATAGAAAACAGCTTGCTGGGAAAGAGCATCTGGTGTCCTCAAGGTTATTTCATTGTGTTTTGAAGTGGACCTCAGTCTGAAAGAGGGAGATTATGATGACCGAGTGTCTCACTGCTGTGAGGTCGGAGGTTGACATGGTGACAGAGGGGTCGTCTTTACATTTCGGACTCCGTGCCACTGTCAAAGCTGTGCTTCCCTGAACCACTGGTCCAGAGGAAGGCAGGTGAGTCCATTCCCCCTGGTCAAGATGAATCCAGATGAGACCAGTCTCTCTGGATGTCCCCCTAGCCCAGGTTAGACCAGATAAGACTAGTACTTAGCAGACGCTTTTATCCAAAGCGACTTCCAAGAGAGAGTTTTACAAAAGTGCATAGGTCACTGATCATAACAACGAGATAGCCCCAAACATTGTACAATGGACATACGATCTATAATTTGGATTATAGCGGTTGAATCGTGTCACTTGCGTTGTGTCTGTATCCCAATTGGGATACATGACTCTGTGAAATTACTGTATGCATCCAAAGCTGCTCCACAGACATTTCAGAAAAGTGCCTCAGAAGTATCCTATTACTTAACCTTCTGCAGTTTGGCACACTGAGGAACATTTCAATGATACAGTACGCGTGCGCACACACAGACTTCCTACTTTTACTGTACTCAGATGTCTAGTGCTGGCTCCAGGTCCCAGGGACATTCCTCCCTGCTCATCCATCGTATGTTGGCTCAAACACAGGAATCCCAGACTCCTTCTCGCTAGGCTAGCTAGGACACACCTGGCTAATCTATTTTAGCAAGCTAGACTGGGTTTGCTCACTAAGCTAGGCTAGCTAGGACACACCAGGCTAATCTATTTTTGGCAAGCTAGACCTGGCTTGCTCACTAAGCTAGGCTAGCTAGGACACACCTGGCTAATCTATTTTAGCAAGCTAGACTTGGCTTGCTCACTAAGCTAGGCTAGCTAGGACACACCTGGCTAATCTATTTTAGCAAGCTAGACTTGGCTTGCTCACTAAGCTAGGCTAGACCTGGCTAATCTATTTTAGCAAGCTAGACTGGGCTTGCTCACTAAGCTAGGCTAGCTAGGACACACCAGGCTAATCTATTTCAACAAGCTAGACCTGGCTTGCTCACTAAACTAGGCTAGATAGGACACACCTGGCTAATCTATTTTAGCAAGCTAGACTTGGCTTGCTCACTAAGCTAGGCTAGCTAGGACACACCTGGCTAATCTATTTTAGCAAGCTAGACTTGGCTTGCTCACTAAGCTATGCTAGCTAGGACACACCAGGCTAATCTATTTTAGCAAGCTAGACTTGGCTTGCTCACTAAGCTAGGCTAGCTAGGACACACCTGGCTAATCTATTTTAGCAAGCTAGACTGGGCTTGCTCACTAAGCTAGGCTAGCTAGGACACACCAGGCTAATCTATTTCAACAAGCTAGACCTGGCTTGCTCACTAAACTAGGCTAGATAGGACACACCAGGCTAATCTATTTCAGCAAGCTAGACTTGGCTTGCTCACTAAGCTAGGCTAGCTAGGACACACCAGGCTAATCTATTTTAGCAAGCTAGACTTGGCTTGCTCACTAAGCTAGGCTAGCTAGGACACACCTGGCTAATCTATTTTAGCAAGCTAGACTGGGTTTGCTCACTAAGCTAGGCTAGACCTGGCTAATCTATTTTAGCAAGCTAGACTGGGCTTGCTCACTAAGCTAGGCTAGCTAGGACACACCAGGCTAATCTATTTCAACAAGCTAGACCTGGCTTGCTCACTAAACTAGGCTTTCGGGGTTATAGTCATACTGGTCCCTACCTTGTTCTGAAAGTTTATAGTTTGTGTAAGGAGAGTAGTCTAGAAGCAATGTTGTTCTAAGGGAGAATGATGACATACTTATTTAGCTTGTTTTATAAGCGTTTAACTTTGTTTGTGGACGTTGGGGTTCTAAACAAAATCATCTGTTCATGTTTAAACAAACAGTTTAAAGAGCTTTTTCTTCAAGCTAATGAGACCGAATCTTAATCCAGCACTGGGGTGTTCTGTTCACTGTGGTGCAAGCGCCTCATCACTCAGGACCTGTTCAATTAGGGTCTTTTACACATCATGCTCCACATCACTGTCCCTGACTTGTGTGTTTGTGTAACTCTGCTTGGTGCATACATTGATGTTGACTCATTCAACTTGAATCAGTTTAAGTCGGAGGCTGAAGAGCTCTTCACCTATAGGCCTTGTTTATGTCGTGTCCCATAAATTCTGTACCCAAACACGTGAATTTCTTCAGAATGAAGTCAATTGAATTGTCAGTGGTGTCTCAGTATAGTTCCTCTCTCCACAGGGACTGAAAGGCCACCCTGGTCCGCCTGGCCACCCTGGAGATCCAGTGAGTGTGTTTGAATATTCTATATTCATCATTATGAATATACCAAACTTTTTACCTGTATTGTTAAGATGATGCAAGGAAACCATTTCCTTTGCCATAATGTATTTTGGAGTTAATCCACACCCATATAATACATACACACACACACACACAAAAGTGAGGATGTTACACACGTCCTCCATAGATAATATATACTGTATATAATCGGATTATATCAGATTATCCTTATTTTTTTTAACCTATTAGTACTAATAATGAGTCATGTGTGTAACGTTACCATCACTCAGTTATGTGTTGCGTCACCTGTGGCCTATCTGGGCTATTGCCCTCTCTGTGGCGCTCTCACATCCCATAACACTGGCAGTGGGTCCTTCCAGTGAGCAGAGATCTCACATTCTCAATCTCAACTCAAAAAAAGGCCTCATTGTCAGGAAACTTACGGAATTACGGTGGTTGTCTTTCAATGCAAACAGGCTGTAATTTACAGATGCCCTCATGGCCATGCTAATCAAGTATAATATAATATTCAAATGGCAGTCAGACCATGGAGAGGATGACTCATGTTAATGACTGAATGCCATTGAAGACAAACATCCCCTGGTGCAGCAGTAAAGTAGCCAGAGGTTGTACCACACGACAGACTGACTGCTGTGGGCTTGGCTGCTACGAGGCAGACCCAATATCCTGCATGATTCTGCTTTCTGAACTCGACGCCAACAATTACATTGTTCCTCTTTCTTTCTGGCTTCCATTTGAATGGATTCACATGGGCTTCGTCTGAGATTGGAGGCTCAGAGTCACACGACCAGTTTTCCCCTTCTCCTCCGTCTCTCCCTCATCCTCCCATTCTCCAATCTGCTCTCTCTCCCGCTCTGCTTCCCTCCTGCTGTCCGCCCTCTCTCCCCCTCTCCATCTCCCCCTCTCCCCCTGTGTCTCCCTCTCTCTTTCCCTCTCTCCCCCTCTCCATCTCCCCATCTCCCCCTGTGTCTCCCTCTCTCTTTCCCTCTCTCCCCCTCTCCATCTCCCCCTCTCCCCCTGTGTCTCCCTCTCTCTTTCCCTCTCCCCCTGTGTCTCCCTCTCGCTTCCTTTCTCTCCCTCTCTCTTTCCCTCTCTCCTTTTCTCCCTCCCCCTGTATCCCTCTCTCTGCCCATCTCCCTCTCCCACTGACTCCCTCTCTCCGTCTCTGCAGGGTGATCGTGGAGCTGATGGAAGCCCAGGGGCTAAAGGTTATCCTGGCAGGCAGGTGCAGTAAATCTAGTGTTGCAGTGCTGGTTGAGCAGGGCCCACACGCATGCATGCATACACAGTACCTACTCGCACACACACCTACACAGTAACTACACACACACACACATGCCTAAACACCACCTACACGCACACACATGCATACACAGTACCCCCCCCCCCCACACACACACACACACATGACTACACATTACCTACATACACACTCACACACAAGCCTAAACATTACCTACACACTCACACATGTAAAGCCCTTGGTTTTGTCAGGAAATAAAATGTGAAACTGTTTTACTTAGTCAGCAGTACCGCGAAGAAAGAAAACAAAATAAAACTGTGACTAATTAGGTAGCTCCCCGGGCGAAAGATGTTTCCATCACTCTCCCAAGCTCGTACCGTGAGTCCTCATTCAGCTTTCCACGTCTGGGAATTTGATTTTGTAGGGGAAAGTTCCCTTTGTAGCCGCGCTGTGTTATGATTTCAACGCTGAGTAAAACATGTTTCCTCTCTCAGTTTGCAAATGTGCAACGCCATGCAGCTGGGCGATCACTCCCAGCTCGCCTTGTTAAAAACGGTTTACTGTGCTTTCGGGTTCACGCCATTGTCTGCCTCTGTACCCCCTGAGTCCCGTGTAACCGTGATGATCCCTGCTGGACGCCCAGGGGGATGGAAGCTTCTAGAAGCCTTGTATTAGTGTCTTAAGATGATCTTGGCCTGCATGTCTTTAGAACCCCGTGCTGTGTTTATTTTAACCCGTTAAGGAGTAGCGTCACACATATGTGATTCTGAACATTCCAACCGACTATTTTCCGATAGACAAAAACGATATGACAAACGCTATAGTATGGCTTCAAAATTTACAATTAGGAGGCTAACAAGTAACACTAGCAGGTAGTAGCATTGCTACGAGTATTATGCTAGGTTGCTAGGTAACGGAAGCTAACTAAAACTAGCTAGCTTCCGTTTTGGAAAAATAACTCACTCCTTAAAAGGTTTAACAGTGTTCAAACAGTGTCCTAACAATACTTACAAGGGAGTCAGTTCGATTCCCGGTCATGCCAACTGACGTTGTGTCCTTGGGCAAGGCACTTCACCCTACTTGCCTCGGGGGAATGTCCCTGTACTTACTGTAAGTCGCTCTGGATAAGAGCGTCTGCTAAATGACTAAATGTAATGTAAATGTAATACTTCAACAGTGTGTTGACGGTATGGTAACAGTGCTAAGAGGCTAACAGAGCTATGTGTTGTTCTCCAGGGTTTACCTGGGCCTGTGGGTAACATGGGGCCTAAAGGATCCAGGGTGAGTAACCAAGCTCCTGATGAAATAGTCAGAAACTCTATTTTAGCAAGTTTGTTTTACTACAGTACAGTAGACAGTCTACTGTATGATGTTGCTATCTGACCCGGTCAGAAAGGTAAATATGATTCATACCTCCTATCTGCATGGAGCTACGGGACATAGACACAGCTCATGGCTTCTTGCAGCACGTCCACAGGCCTCAAGCCTAATGGTCCCCCCCACCCCCACAAACACACACACACGTCAATGCCAGCATGTTATAAACACAGGTAGAGAGGCCCAGCTATGCCACAGTAAAGCTAAACGAACTGTGAAAAGGGAGCGCACCAAACTCGTCAACCTGCCATGTCGGACCGCCCCACATCCTGTCAGGACGGAGTTCTTTGTGGACCTTAGTTCACATGAGACTGTGTTACCTTCAAATGAGCATAAATATTCTTGATATGAAAGTAAAAGCGCAAACGGTGAGCGCATGCTAATGCTGTTAGCCTTGAGGAACTGTGTCATTGGTTAGGATGTTACTACTGTGTTGTGTGTACTGGAGTGTGTTACATTTGTTCCCACCATGTCTCCTCGCCTGTCCTCCTCCTCTGTCCCCTGGCTCCAGTCCCAGAAGTCTGCAGAGATCCCTGAGGTGGGGGTATGTGCCCTTGGACTACATCGTGGAAGCCAGCACCATGCAGTCCATGGGCATATACACTTGCCTCAAGGCTTTGTTCTTCAGGCAGGTATCATCGTCCATCCATCAGGACCCGAAGACACAGAAGTTCATAGGAAATGCTCGACCTTCACCTTACCTGTGCATCTCTCTCCTGTGTCTGTGTTGCGTGTCACATCCCTCCTATGTCTCATCCTTCCCTCTCCCATTCTTCCTCTCACCCCTCCCCCTCCCCCTCTCTCCTAACTTCTCTCTTGTCTCTCTCTGTCTCTCTCCCTCCCTCCTTCTGTCCCCCCATACCCTCTCCTTTTCTCAGGGCCACATAGGAACCCCTGGTCTGTATGGCCTACTTGGACCAGATGGGGAGAGGGTGAGTGTCGCTTCTTATCTGCACTCAGTCAGAAAGTGAAAAGATGAAAATGAGTAGTTAGTGAGGATCAGAAAGCCGTTATCGTCCAAGTAGTTGTAGTTCACCACCTGCAAGTACTGCGTATCACACTGTAATCTTATCAGCCTGATAAATAATGGGGCAATTACACGGACAGAAGCCCCAGTGGGCAGTAGGCACACTCCAAAACAACCTCTAAAACTGTGAGTGGCAGTTGGTCCCACTCACAATATTTATACAAGATCAAAACCTACAGAAATGTCCAACTTTTCCTACTGTTAAGGATAATATCCCAGAGCTAGGCTCTGGAAAGGAAGCCGGGCTTAAAACGGCTTTGAGTTCGCTTCAGCAGGACTCCGATTCCCATAATCCCTCAGGACAATGGACCAACATTGTCTAGTTGAGCCTTCTCTTTGGTTGCACATGATATAAAGTTAGTGTATATCTACCTCTCCTTACTTCTGCTTAGAAACTGGAGATATCATTAATTGTACCCCAAGATATCAACTTTACCCCATTTTCTCTGTTTAACCCTCTCTCTTGTGTGTCTGTATTCTCTCTCCTCCTTTTCCCCTCCTCTCTTCATCTGGGTGTCTCTACAGGGACTTCCAGGCCTACACGGAGAGAAGGGCAAGACGGGTAGGCCGGTAAAGTTTTCTCTCAACATACTTTTCAGAGCACCTTTCATGCGGTGTCAATATGCACCCCAATCAATGGTCATACCATGTGCCATGGATCTTGTTTGTTTGTATAGTAACTTAGAAAACCGTATTGTGAATATGACATGGCTGTTATTCACAGGGGGAAGTAATGGGACACCTAGGTTAAGATTAGATTAGATTTGTGACTGATGTGACAGTGGCTTCGCCACTTTGTAGAGTCTGTTGT
This sequence comes from Osmerus eperlanus, assembly GCF_963692335.1. Taxonomy (NCBI): domain Eukaryota; kingdom Metazoa; phylum Chordata; class Actinopteri; order Osmeriformes; family Osmeridae; genus Osmerus; species Osmerus eperlanus. The sequence continues at coordinate 3,479,697 of NC_085042.1, read as the reverse complement.
CTTGAAAACTCTGGAGTCCCTGGGTCCAACGCCAGAGCAGGCCAGAGAGGGATGTCGGATGACGCATTTCAAACAAAGCCATGCGACTCTACATCCAATTCATTACAGCTAACCGATTCATGATATTTCATTTAGTCATGCACTGTGATGCACTCTGTGTACTACAGACTCTCATTATGTTCAACATTTATTGGGAAAACTCTTAAAACGTGTTTATCTGCGCCCAATCATCTGTGTGGGAGAGTATGTAATGTGGTCACTCATTTGTGGCTCCATCCACTGCTAACTGCAGGCTAGCAGACTGGCTGGGCAGCGGCGCCGCAATGAGGGTTCTCAGTTCTCCCATGAGTGTTGTATTAACATGGAAAACTAAAGTGCTCATAACAACTTTCAATACGTACAAGACATTTTCCCAAGCACTGTTGTACATCCAGCAGTGACTGTACTGTATTACATTGTTGATAGCCAGTGACAAAGACTGCAGACATGTATCTGTAGTCTGGAGGGAAGGTCATGCCAGCTACACAAACCCTGTTCTCACCAGCAGCATGGATATGGTCTGGTGCTAAAGTGTAGCCGACTGGATATCTGAATACTGGGTGGTGCTAGGACTGGGGGAGGATGTGTTAAGAACCGGACACATCTCTTACAGAACCTGTCCTGATAACGTCCCAGTATCCAGCTCATAATGTACAGCTCTGGGGAACCATGTGTTTGTGCTTAGAACGCCACAATGACTGTCCTTCTTGGAAAGAAGAGCCTTTTTCCACATTTTCTGGCAGCACATGGCAGCGACGACTCTGTTTCGCTTCCTCTGGATCCGACCAATGGCGTCTGACTAACATTCGACATGCCGCCCCACAGAGACGATCTCTAGACGCTGCCACGCAGAGAACGTCAGCCGCGTCTCGTGCAGGAGAAACGGGAGTTCGGAGCTCCGCCGTGGTTACGCGCCCCTCTCCCGCGGCCGTACGTCCTGCGGCGCGTAACCACGGCGACTAGAGCGCAGCCGGGGGCGCTCCGCGGCAGCGCGCTGTTGACTCTGGCACAGGGACAAGCGCACGTGGAGCGTGCGGCTCGGCGTGCTCTGGGCTAGGATGGAATCGCGAGCAGCCAGGAGAAAATAAATCCTGTGTCAGCAGATTGGTAGTCAGCCAGTCAGCCCGTTTTGATGCTACTGTAGGCAGACAGACGGCTGGTTATACAATCAGACAGACAGACAGACTGCTAGCAAGGCAGGAACACAGTCAGCTAGAGTGGCAGGTAGAGAGGCAGGCAGAGACAGAGAGGCCGACAGATATGCAGTCAGAGAGATAGCAGGATCAGCAGGAAGAGAGAGAGAGCGAGGCAAGCAGTGTGAGGGGTTGGCTGAGAGACAGACAGACACAGACAGACAGACAGACAGACAGACAGAGGCAGGCAGGCAGGCAGGCAGGCAGGCAAAAGAGCATGGGACGTTAGAGAGAGACAGGCAGAAAGGCAGGCAGGCAGCTTGAGCTCTGTGGCTTGGAAGCTCAGCCATGGAATTTCCTGACCGTCCGAGGGAAAGGAGCTCTGGGATGTTTACTGGGTTCTAGAGTGTGTGCTTGAGGTTAACCCTGCCAATATCAATGTTGGGGAAGTTTGTGTGCTGACACTGTGCTTTTGTGTGCTCTCATAATACATCTAAGACAAGGACGCATATTCCGTGTTTGTTGATTTCAATGCTCCCGCAACCGTCTGTCTACATGTTCTCGGAAGTGAGAACATCACTCATCAGTTTAAGCCTGCTCGTCGTTTACAGGCTGTTAAATCGGAATTCTAACTCAAGTTTCAAGTTTTGGAGCTGTTCCTTTAGTTGGAAGGTCATGATGTTATATCTTTAGACTGAACATCTTGTCTTGTACTGCTGACCTTAGAACCAGAACTACTATAGTGCCCCACACCATGTTGCTGTACCAGCTTCTGTGTTTCTGTGTGCGTGTGTGTGTGTGTGTGTGGACCCAGGGGTTTCCTGGAGACTTTGGTGAACGTGGACCACCGGGGCCTGATGGGAACCCAGTAAGGAACCAAGTCAGCCTGAGTCAGCTGTCCAGTTCTACCGCACTGAATACACACTGTACATACACACATATATACACTGTACATACACACATATATATATATATATATATATATATATATATATATATATATATACAAACATATTCACTACATGTACACACACTACATTTACAGACTTACAGTATGTATATACACACATTGCATATAGATATCCCGATTGGCTGACCTCTCCAACACCATTTCCTGTCTCTGAGGGGGAACTAGAAAGGACCAGTTGGCTGAATCTTCCCCATTCATGCTGAGTCTGGGCTGGCAGGAAGGTCACACTGAGCTCTGAAACATCTTTCTCTCTCACTCTTTCTTTCTCTCTGTCTTTACTCTCTCTCTTTCTTTTCCCTTGGTGTTTCTTTGGAACTAGTTCCTGCCGAGGATGTGGACAAGGCATGTAGAAGTGGGGCAGTCAGCCCGAACAAAAAGCCCCATTCTGTGTTGCGTCAGACCCCCTTTCCCTAGCTCAACCCAGCAGTTAGGAACTGCAGATTACACAAGCTACTGTCAGGGGACAACACACACAAACACACACACACATTAACACACACAATCACCACATCTGCATTCATGATTCTGAATAGACTCTTTACACAGACGCTCTTTACACACACACACACACACACACACACACACACACACACACACACACACACACACACACACACACACACACACACACACCTCCCAGCAGTCTAAGAAACTGTAAGTCTCTTTCTGCTGTATATGACTCGAACCTTTTCTCCTGACCAGGGAGAACTGGGTGCGCCTGGTCCAAGTGGAGTACCTGGCCTCATAGTGAGTTAGCCGTGTCCACCACACTACTGGTCTCTCCTCTCTCCTGCTGGTCTCTCCTCTCTCCTGCTGGTCTCTCCTCTCTCCTGCTGGTCTCTCCTCTCTCTTGCCGGCCTCTCCTCTCTCCTGCTGGTCTCTCCTCTCTCCTGCTGGTCTCTCATCTCTCTGTGTCCACCACACTGCTGGTCTCTCCTCTCTCCTGCTGGTCTCTCCTCTCTCCTGCTGGTATCTCCTCTCTCCTGCTGGCCTCTCATCTCTCTGTGTCCACCACACTGCTGGTCTCTCCTACCTCCTGCTGGTCTCACATCTCTCATGCTGGTCACTCTCTTGCTGGTCTCTCATCTCTCCTGCTGGCCTCTCATTTCTCCACCGTGTCCACCACACTGCTGGTCTCTCCTACCTCCTGCTGGTCTCACATCTCTCATGCTGGTCACTCTCTTGCTGGTCTCTCATCTCTCCTGCTGGCCTCTCATTTCTCCACCGTGTCCACCACACTGCTGGTCTCTCCTACCTCCTGCTGGTCTTTTTTCTCTCCTGCTTGTCTCTGACATGAATTGTGAATACTTTAACGATAATTAAACGGTTAGTGACTGGATTGTTTGGGAATACTCTCAGCCAATGGTAAACTGATAAACGTGAGCTGCCATACTGCAATGTTAGAATGTGTTTCTGTGTTGTCAGGGAGACATGGGGTCTATGGGCATCATGGGCATATCTGGGCCAGGTGGACTAAAGGTAAACTCCCATACTTCAAATGTTTTGCTTTGATTATTGAAAGAACCAGAAGAACAAGTCCTCACCTGTGATTGGCTGTTTTTCAGGGGTTGTCCGGTAACCCTGGAGAGGCAGGACTGAAAGGTGATCAGGTGATCTGAATACCTTCTCATTGGTCTACCTCTCTCACCTGACCATCTATCATTAGGAACAATGCTTCTTAATACGGCTACAAAGACTTTTAAAAGTACATTTAGGAACATTTGTTTGTCATCAGCTGCCGTCTTTGTGCTCAGATAATGCATTCTTCTCGTAACCCCGCCTAATCTTGTCGTCAGGGTGAAGTCGGTGTGCCGGGCAAGCCAGGAGAGACAGGGTTCCAGGGTGACAAGGTACAGGTCTGCTGAGGTGTCAGCTGTGTCTGTGTGTAGCAGTGCTACGTCTCTGTAGGATGCTGTGGATGTGATACCGCTTCATGGGGTGTGTGTGTGTGGGAGTCAGGTGGCTGAGCGGTTAAGGAATTGGGCTAGTAATCAGAATGTTGCCGGTTCGATTCCCGGCCGTGCAAATGATGTTGTGTCCTTGGGCAAGGCACTTCACCCTACTTGCCTCGGGGGGAATGTCCCTGTACTTACTCTAAGTCGCTCTGGATAAGTGCTTCTGCTAAACGACAAAATGTTTTTTACAGGGTATACAGGGTTCCCCAGGGTTGCCAGGCAGCATTGGGAAACCAGGTCCGCGGGTGAGTGGTGTCGACGTTACCATGGTTACCCCGTTGGTGTGTTGAAGCTGTGCCCGCGGGAACTGACGGGATGAGTGACAGCAGTGCTGTGTTGTGTTGTGGCAGGGGTCGTCTGGTGACCAGGGGCCTGACGGACGCCCGGGGCCCCCGGGCCCTGAGGTAAGGACCCCATGTGGAACTTCCGACCCGCAGTCACAGAGAAGCTCTGTGAAGCGAAGCCAATGCCAGGAAAGCCATCAGAGATATCAAAGAGAAAGATGTTACTCAGTCTTGCTTCCGAGAGTATTTCAGAGACACAGTTCAGTCTTTCAAAGGAGTCACTCAGGATTTGAATATCTCTCATGAGCACTTGTTTTGGAAGTGATTTGGATTTGCAGTCGGCCTTGAAGGTGCATAGAGAACTAATATGTCAACTTCCTGGTTTTCCTCAGGGCTTCCCAGGTGACATCGGCCCACCTGGTCACAACGGGCCCGAGGGGTTAAAGGTCAGTGTTATAGTTGGGCTAGTTAGATAGTGTAATAGTGTAATAGTAGGTTACCTAAGATAAAGGTAATGGATTGAGACATTAAAAGGGTACATTACATTGTTGTATGGCTAGTTTAGTATTTAATTATTACAGTAATAGTATTGATAACCGGTTAAATGTTGGTGATCGTAGCATTTGTGTTAATGATCAGTTATTCAGGGAGGGTTAGTAGACCTTAAATATCTGTAATATCCCCAGGGGAAGCCTGGAGCCAGAGGTTTAACAGGTCCAAGAGGAACACCAGGTCTAGAGGTAGGTTTGTCATGTAGACATCCCCTGTTGGGGTGAGTCCTTCTGGGACGTGGGTAGACAGTGTTTGGTCCTGACTCGGCTGATCTTCTCCTTCAGGGGGATGGAGGAGCTCTAGGACCACCCGGAGCCATGGGACCAGAGGTGAGCACTGATATAGCTGTGTTTGCTCTGAGCCAATCAGGAACCCAACAAGCACAACAATGAGAATTGTTTGGGGTCCGTCTATGGAAAGTCAGTGTCTGCCACTATAAAGACAGCACAATCTGGTTTGATATACTGTCAGACTTTGGCAGAGACAGTTGCCTATTGTTTTAAAGCTGTTTAGATTGGTTGATGATATGTTTAATGTTTAGTTGTGGCACCAGATTGGTTGCAAAATTGCTATAGTCTCATACCCTCTCTCCACAAAAACAAAACAGTTTAACAGTATAGTCTAGCATGTGTCATAAAAAAAACTGTGGCTTGCAGTTTAACCCAATGAAAATATTGCTTAGTTGGAGTAAAATATGATACTCATTGGATTTAATTCATCCGTTTTTTTGGCGTTTGTTTTAAGATATTACTTTTGGAGCCTAGCCATTCTGCCAAGTACTGGCAATGAACGTCATATAGCTTCATTAAAGCACTGTGGAAAAAAAGTTACAGGACGGCTTTCGGGAAAACATACTGCTCTTTTCTTTGTCTAACACTGAAATCTATAAAAAAAATCAGCCTCTAGTCTACCGACAGGACATTCTCCTCGAAGAGGTCATATCCACCTGGCCATGTGGACAAGCCAGATATATACTGAATTTCTTCCGTGATAGCCTCTGATTCGGTAGCTGAGAGCTCCATTCTTCTCCTCCTAGCTACAGAGACATCCCGTTAGCATCCGTCAAAGATCACATGGGGCTTGGAGCTGGCCCAGGTTAAACAATAGCAGTGGAGTAATCCAATTACTGCCATCCAGACGCCCTCTAACCGCCACATGGATCAGTCCAAACTACTGTCTACCAAAGTCAGGAACCGCGAGTGATGAGACAGTGTAAACCCTTTTCGATCGAACAAATGAGCCAATGACAACATCCAATCTAGAGAAGCGATGATTTTCAGGCGCTAACAGAAGGGGACGCTCCAGCACATTGTTCTGGTTTATGGTCCTCTTGCTCGGTATGGGCTGGGTCCCTCAGTTTGTCTGGGAGTGTGCGCCGCTCGCCAGGGTCATAGAGGGTGTTGAGCGTTCAGCCTTGAGGGACAGCGAGGGTGGTCAGATATTCTTACACAGAAGAAGGCGGGGCTTAGGAAGCCACTGGTGACGGAGGGCTGTGGGCCTTCTGTGATCTGTGTTCAGGGCAGACCTGGGAGGCAAGGCTTCACTGGGAGCACGGGCGAGGAAGGACTGAAGGTGAGTCGACTGAGCATGCTCCGTGCGCCCCGTCACTGTGATCCTCGCTCTAACACTGCCCGTCCTGCTTCTTCCAACACACAGCATGCGTGTCAAATGCTAGCCATCTTGTACGGACTGACCTTTACAGCGTGGTTGTTACTGATTTGCACATTATGAGTCTTGAGTATGAGCATGTAAATGAAGTGCTAATTATTTCCAGGTGTTGTTATCATTTTCGCCAAATGCTAACAATCTTTAGTTGCAAATGAGATTCTAACAACCTTTGGTTATGCTAATGGAATGCCAGTTATCTCTAGACGTAGGTATGAGATGCAAATGGTCTTGAAACATGATTATGAGATGGTTAATTATCTCGACACACAAGTATGATATGCTAATAATGCTGCAAATGATGTTAATGGTCTCCTCTGTTGTAGGGGGAGAGTGGGATGATGGGAGAGGTCGGAAAGCTTGGAGAGAGGGTAAAATCTTTCTCCCTCTTCATACTTCACTGTGTTTATGGTGTGTGTGTGTGTGTGTGTGGGGGGGGGGGGAGGGGGGGCTAGATAACTTACCGCATAAGTGTGCGTACCATGTAGGCTGAGGCCTTACTGCAGCGGCCCGGGTTCAAATCCGGCCTTGGCCCTTTGCTACGTGTCTTCCCCTCTCTCTCTGCCTTTCCTGTCACACTTCACTTACAAACGATCCAATAAAGCTCCAAAAAATGCTCCGAAATATATACAAAAAGAAAGAGACAGTAGGAGTGTTTAGCTTGCGCACGTGCAAGCCAGTTCAATGTTTGTGTTTGTTCGTCTAAATCTGTGCTGTGTGACTCTCGATGTCGGTTCAGGAGTAACCGTTCGCTGTCCTGCTCTCCAGGGTCCTGTGGGGTTCATCGGGCCAGTGGGAGACTCAGGCCTGGCAGGAGAGAAGGTTTGACTCACCACGCGCACACACACGCACACACACACACAGACACACACCAGTGTGTTCTCTTCTGGTGTTGTCTGGTGTTGCCGATGTCTGGATCCTGTGCCGGGAAACATCATGGATGGCTGGGTTCTGAACTAGAGCTGTGTGTGTGTCCCCAGGGTGACCGCGGGGAGGTGGGCCTGCCGGGGCCTCCAGGGGAGAAGGGAGCGATGGTAAGGAGTGAGTCTGGACCAGGTCTCTCCTCCTTGGGGCCTCCACTCTGAAAGGATAGGTGTCCAATCACAGTGGGCTCAGAGAGGAGTGCGGAAAGGATTAAACACACGCACGTAACCTGAGATGAAACAATACCCTGATAGCACATTTTCTCTAGCTAGCGTCTCTAGCTGTGTACTGGCATCTTATTAATTTCTTTAATTAGTAGACACTTTTATCCAAAGTGACTTATCCAAGCACCTACTGATGCAGTGTAACTGGCAGGTGTCATTATTAGCAGGATTGACAGAACTAAATCAGATGATTTGTTGTTTGAAGATGTCTTGATGTGTAGTATTGGTTTTTGGACCAGGGCCACCCTGGAACCCCTGGGGGAAATGGACCAACAGGACCACAAGGCCTCCCAGTACGTTGCCACTAACACGTCGTCACTAAGAACTGCCAGGGGTTCATTGTTTTGATACTCTTGACTGGTTGTGACGGTCCTCCCTGTTGTAGGGGCAGGCTGGCTCGCGTGGAGTCGGCGGCGGTATCGGATCTAAAGGCAAGAGGGTAAGAGGCTCGTCTCTCTACGCACACTTCCTGTTTGCATGAACCCAAGGCAGCGGTGTTGCTGAGGATGCAAGGACGGCAAAATACCGTACTGAACAAAACCCTGAGAACCGAAGACCCGTTCAGACATAGTCCACGGCGCCGCTATGTCGGGGAAAAGAATTGCTGCCACCCCAAAGACGGCTTGGACTGTGTTCTCTGCACATCTGTCCGGCCTTTGTGGGTGCGTGGAAGACGTCGGACTGCGTGGCGAGAGAGCGCTTTCTGCGGTGACAAGGAGACCACCCAGCTCTCAGACCGGTCTGATCTCAAAAACCATCCCTCCTCGGATCTGTATCTTCCCCGTCCGACCGAAGCGTCTTCCGGGGATGTGTCTCCCCCCCTCATCCCTCCAGGACCATTACAGTACCGTCTGTGACCACCTTGACAAGTTGGCGGTTTTAACAATGATCTGTTTCCATAAGATTATGAACTGTGACCTCCGCCTCATTTCTATGAGTATGTGAATAAGCATGTGGGCTAGTCTGGTTGAAAGAGGGCCATGTGTTGAGTCTGTTCCTTGAGAAACAGAGAGGTGTGTTTTCAAAGCGTCCCTTTCTCTCCCTGTCTCTACAGGGACCGACGGGCCCTATTGGTCCTGCTGGGGAGGATGGGTCCAGTGGGCGGCAGGTGAGCATCAGGTTCATGGGGTCAAACGGGAGTCCCCCTCATCTGATGTCAACATGTAGAGTCACATAACTGAAGCTTTCCCACGAAACCACAACCGATATAAAGATACCGCAACACATCAGTGGCTTCGGCTCAAGTTCAGAGTCGGTATTCATTCATTAAAGTTTTAAAAGCAACTGCGTGCAATTTAGTCATTATTTCTGAGGACATTTTAAGGAGACTTGATTTGCCAATGCGCACTATAAAAAGTCATTAAAGAGGGAAGGAACTTCTAGGGACGTCTCAGAGAGAGAAGCATGCTGCCGGCTGTTGTTACACAGCTGGATGTCAGATTACGCAACGCTGTTGTCTCTCTACAGGGTTCTTATGGAGCGCCGGGGAAGTTGGGCTTTCCAGGAGAGATGGTAGGAGCTCATAAACAATAACTATCTTTGTCCAAACCACAACACTACTATAACCAAGTAAATAATCAGCATTCAGTATTTAAATTCTTTTTTTGATTCATTGACCTCTATTAACTTTAATATGTTTTGTTATTCCGGAGAGATGTCTTGATAAATAACACGCTAGTGACGATGAGAGTAGCTAACCGGGGTAAAAGGAGGCAGCTGTGACTTATAGCATGCTGACATGACATCTTTGTGTGTGTGTGTGTGTGTGTGTGTGTTGGTGTTCTGCAGGGAAGGATTGGGGAGTCTGGGGAAGCTGGTCCCAAGGGATTCCCAGTAAGTGCTGCATTAGGCTAGTCTGGCCACTGATGTGGACACAGTGCAGGGGAGCGGGTGGCCAAGCTTGAGGACTTCAGTGTGCTTATCTGTGTCCTCTCAGGGGACCCCGGGACTCTCAGGATCTCCAGGGGCCAAAGGAGTTGGAGGAGAGCCAGTGAGTTCTTTGAAAGTCAAATATTTGGGGGTACCTTCACTATCCCGACCACAACTGCCTCCAATCAGGGCATCTGGTATTTTCTGGCCATGCTATATCTGCCTTCTGATTTCGATTTAATTACATCTTTGAAAGAAGCTTGGAAATAAGTCTTTGACGTGCTGATATGTTATCACACCTGGCTCGTTATTATGATGCACTCGTGTGCATTTCGGTGTTAATATGACACAGTAGCTACAGAAGCATTTTTTATGCTCTCGTCGACGCCATGCTTGTGTTTGTCACAGGGAGCACAAGGGCCGTCAGGAACCATGGGTCCGCTGGGGGAGATGGGACTGAAGGTGAGAGGCTCCACGCCCGGACCTTCTAGACCAACAAACTCAGAGACCCTGCCCTGACTCACATAGATGCCTTGCTCTGACTCAGTCGCATAGATAACCTGCCCTGACTCACATAGATGCCTTGCTCTGACTCAGTCGCATAGATAACCTGCCCTGACTCACATAGATGCCTTGCTCTGACTCAGTCGCATAGATAACCTGCCCTGACTCACATAGATGCCTTGCTCTGACTCAGTCGCATAGATAACCTGCCCTGACTCACATAGATGCCTTGCTCTGACTCAGTCGCATAGATAACCTGCCCTGACTCGCATAGATGCCTTGCTCTGACTCAGTCGCATAGATAACCTGCCCTGACTCACATAGCTGCCTTGCTCTGACTCAGTCGCATAGATAACCTGCCCTGACTCACATAGATGCCTTGCTCTGACTCAGTCGCATAGATAACCTGCTTTGACTCACATAGATACATTGCCCTGACTTGGATAGGTTCCCTGCTCTGACTCATTTGTATCCTCTCAGGGTCCGCCAGGAAAGGCGGGGGATCTGGGATTACCTGGAGAACCTGGGGAAAAGGTAGGATCGTTCACACCGAGCGTGTTGCCACAGGTCATATGCAGCCTCGTCAGTGGCAGTACACTGTTGCATTTTCCTGTCCTGCCCTGCAGGGGGACCTCGGGCCGACAGGGACCACTGGGGAGCAGGGCCTGATTGGTCAGAGGGTGAATATCCCACAATGGCACTTCTGCCCATGTTGGTGGTAGCTGATTGGTGATGTCACTCGTACCTGGGATTGTCCTACTGAGGGTGTGTTCCTCCTTAGGGGGAGCCAGGGCTGGCCGGGGAGGCGGGACACGGCGGACCTGAGGGAACCAAGGTGAGAGGAGAGGCACTGGATGTTTACTGCCGTTACCTCAACCAGAGCAAGAACGTGCAGCAATAGGACGTTCAAACTGCAAACATGGCCATGACAGTAACACATGCTTTGTGTATCTGAAATACATGTGTGTGTCTGAAGTACTATACTATATTAATCAGAAGGTTGTTGGTTCGATTCCCAGCCGTGCCAATTGACGTTGTGTCCTTGGGCAAGGCACTTCACCCTACTTGCCTCGGGGAGAATGTCCCTGTACTTACTGTAAGTCGCTCTGGATAAGAGTGTCTGCTAAATGTAAATGAAGTTGGAATATTAAAAAATGCACTATTACAGCAGCAGAGGAAAATGAACACAAGATGTATCAATAACAAAAGCAGATAAAATAGCAAATATGGACCCTGGACAATAAACTAGCCATGCTGGAATAGGGCTTCACTTTTGCTATGCTGGAATAGGACCTCACTATTGCTGTGCTGGAATAGGACCTCACTATTGCTGTGCTGGAATAGGACCTCATTATTGCTGTGCTGGAATAGGACCTCATTATTGCTGTGCTGGTATAGGACCTCATTATTGCTGTGCTGGAATAGGACTTCAGTATTGCTGTGTTGGAATAGGACCTCATTATTGCTGTGCTGGAATAGGACCTCATTATTGCTGTGCTGGAATAGGACCTCATTATTGCTGTTCTGGAATAGGACGTCAGTATTGCTGTGTTGGAATAGGACCTCATTATTGCCGTGCTGGAATAGGACTTCAATATTGCTGTGTTGGAATAGGACCTCAGTATTGCTGTGCTGGAATAGGACTTCAGTATTGCTGTGCTGGAATAGGACTTCAGTATTGCTGTGCTGGAATAGGACTTCAGTATTGCTCTTATTAGGACCTCAGTATAGTCAGAGAGTCAAGTATGTTATTGTGACAAGTTACAGTTGGAGTTAAACTTCTGGTGATGGTAAGGCAGCAGGCCTGTGCAGAGCTCTTGTGTCTGGCAGGCGTTGTGACAGAAATATAGTGCTGATTCAGAGAAGCGCAGGAAGCCCAGCCAAGCTACTTCACGTCTGCTGCGCCGCCAACAGCTCCTGGCTCGGCTCACTGTAACCAATGTTGTACGACGGCAGACACGGACACGGTGAAACTTCAGCGTTAGAGGAGCTGCAGTCTGTGAGGAGAAACACCTCGGGGTCTCCTGGAGAAATGAATAAAGATGCTAAGGGGCCTCCGTTTTTAAACATCATTACTGTTGTGCGCCTGCTTTCTGTCCCTCGACAGAAACACCCCCGCTCTGTGACAGAAATGGGTCGCTCCACTCAGACACAGGCACATCTGGCACTGCGCGGGCTGGATTAAGTCTGACCTGCGGGGGTCAAGTTTTCCACTGTCCAACGACATATTCAAAGACTATTACTTTCATTGCAGCGTGAATTAAAAAGCACCCTCCGTAGACTTATGGGCGCTGTACAACCAAGCACCTAAGAGCAGGCCTTGGGTTTGGAAGAAGGAGGCAGGCTGGACAGGTGACAGGTGGCAGGGGCCAGGCCTTGATTTCATGCTCTTCCTGGGAGCGAGTGGATGGGTGTCCGGGTCAGTATGCATCGCGTGGGGGATGTCATGTGTGGTGCCTGCCTGTGTGTCTGTCACCCAGGGTGAGAAGGGGGAGGCTGGCCCAGAGGGCGCCCAGGGAGAGAGGGGCCACGTCGGACTGAAAGGGAAGGAAGGACCTGTCGGACCTCCAGGCCTTGTGGGCGTTAGGGTTAGTGTTCCAGTTCCTCGTTTGTACCTCAGTTTCACAATCGGTTGATGTTGAAATCACGATATGACAGAGTTTCCAGTCATGATCCATGTCTCTATTTCTGAACGTCTTCACCCAGGGCGTGGAGGGGAAGTCTGGAGAAGCGGGAGAAAGGGGGAAACCAGGAGAGAAGGTACGTCACGTGGCTTCCACAACCTCAAAACCTCAACCATGCCTGTCTCACACCATGAAGCGTGTCCATCCAGTTGCTGTTAATATTTTCTCAGTGGCACTGATAGGAACAAGCATACTCATCCATGGCCTCATCTAAACAAACAAACAAATGGATTACACCGTCAAATGTTCCACACTGATTAGTGACTCAAAACCTAGGTCTCTTCCCACACCTGAACTCTTGTCGCCTATCAACCTTTATCTTTGTAACCCTGGTGTCTTTGGATACATGCCTTTTTGAACGCTCTCCAGGGTAGCAAAGGTCATCAGGGTTACTTGGGAGAGACTGGGCCAATCGGTGAACAAGGAGAGGCGGGATTTGTCGGGTCAAAGGGATCGCGAGGAACAATTGGGCCAATGGTATGCCCGTGTGGGAGGATGTAGGTAGATGATTGGGCTAGTTTTAAGGTGTGTAGTATTTGACAGTAAGATGAGCCACTCGTCTCCACAGGGAGTCCCTGGGAGGATGGGCCTGCAAGGGGAAGCAGGCATAACAGGATATGAGGTAAGATTCCTACTTTACAAAGCTATAGGTGCTAAACGGTCTTCTAAATTGATGTCATGCTAGATCAGGGAGAACTAGAATGGACCTTCCATGCAAGTTAATGTCCCACAGCATCATGGAGAAGTTTGAATATAGTTAAAATGCACTTCCTTGTTTAGCTATGCTCAACCTTGGCAAGCTCTGAATAGCTCCAAACCTTACAGTACAATATGTCACCTTCCACTGATGTTCCCTTCTCTGACCGCAGGGTCACCAGGGACCCCAGGGCCCACTGGGACCTCATGGAACTACAGGTGAAAAGGTACATCTTGCAAATAAATTTGCCATTTGTGACAAGTACATTGGATTTCTTTGTTCCTGCTCGTCCTATATAAACCTATAATAAATGAGTCCTTTCCCATATGAGCTACTATTGGTATTGACAATATACTGACTATCATCACACTACAATGCCAGGAACCAATCTCAAAGTTTGAAATGAAAGTTCATGAAGGATAAAACAGGATGTATTAAGTGGAGCAGATAATGAAAGCAAGTGTGTGGTAAGTGGAGCAGATAACACGGCACTCGACAAACTGTCACAGAATCAGCTCATTAAACTCTTAGTCACCGGATACACCATGGGAATGGACACACTAGTAGTCTACATTTTTGGGGGGAAGAAATTCCCCTAACAACTGAGAATAACCTAAGCGAAGAATAACAACTAGTAAAAATACTGTTGGCTAGTGAGTGTAACTTGTACTGTAGGCCAGTGAGTGTAACTTGTACTGTAGGCCAGTGTGTGTAACAGGTACGGTAGGCCTGTGTCTGTGTGTGTAGCTGGTAAACTTCCCTTTGTCCTCTCATGAGATACTAGTGTGAACAGCATACTATGCAACTGCCCACATATCCTCCAGCTCCTGTGTCACTAAACCCATGCAGAGCACATGCCCAATAACACACTACAAACACACTTATAAAGTCAATGGAACGTTGGTCCCTGTTTACTGACAAACCTATTGATGAAATCCACATTTTCCATCAAACTCTCCTTTTCTGAATGGACTGAATGGGTATTGTTTGGCGGTTAGTTAATTTTGTGTGTGTTTCTCCGGAAGGGTGACCATGGAGAAGACAGTAAGCTCGAAGGTGCTCCTGGCCCTCAAGGTGACAGAGTGAGTTCCTCACACGTTTCATCTAGTTACAGTGCTCAGACCCGAGTGCCCTCAGCCTCTGTCCTGGCCTTCCTCTCAGAACTCAAGTGCGTCTCCTCCCTCCTGTATCTGAGGTGGGGAGATGATGTTAGACAAGAGTACAACTTCATAAATAAATGGCTTCGGCCTTCGTGTGTGTGTGAGAGAAGATGTTTGATCCAGTGTGTGTCCTGTCTGTCTCCAGGGTCCAGTGGGACAAAGGGGGAACCGGGGAGAGGCAGGTGATCCAGGCTACCAGGTGAGGGGAACACAGGCTACACTCAGATGCACTCCATACTGCCCGCTTGCATTGTGTTGGAACGCAATAAACTCTACGTTTTTCACCTGACACCAAATACAAATAGTAAACGAATCCCAAAGTTGACGGATGTGTATTTCCCCAGGGTCTCCCAGGTGTGGAAGGGTCGCGAGGCAAAGCGGGTGCGACTGGCTCCCCTGTAAGTACGCGACACCCCTGCGGAATAACACACTCGCACTCCATGTCTCCTCACTCCAGTTCTAGAACGTGTTCCTCGCTTTTGTCTCAGGGAAACACCGGCCCCAGGGGACTCCAAGGCCTCAAAGGTTCTAAAGGTGACCAAGTAAGGACCAACTCGGTGGGAGAATGCCGTATGAGGTTTCTGTTAGATGTCCCTGTTTATCATGCTGACGTGCTGCCTGTCCGCGGTGCAGGGTAGGAGAGGCAAACTGGGGCCACGGGGGACACCTGGAGCCAGCGGATCCACAGTACGTAGAGACGCAGTACTGTATTCTCACTCGGCTTCTTTGAGGGGGGAAATCCCTTTTAGGAGTTTCGCTTTGTCAGGTCATTTCATATACAAGTTCATCATAGCAGCTGGAAGGAATCTGTACTGCGGGATATAGACGTGAAGGCCTCTGCTTCTCTCGAAGGGTCAGCAAGGTCCAACAGGTCAGAGGGGAGTGGTGGGCAGGGAGGGGCTCGAGGGGCAGACGGGGTCCGACGGACCAGCCGGGAGAAATGGTGCCAACGGCCTGAAGGTATGAATGGGCAGTTCCTCTCTTTAGCTTCCACAGCTAGCGACGCTACTTCCATCAGCTTTCCCTGTCCCATGTCTCCGGGTTAGGGCTGGTACTCACCTCCAGCTCTGTTTCAGGGGGATCAGGGGGAGGACGGAGAGTGTGGCACCACTGGTAAAGCTGGGCCGACTGGGGAGAGAGGCTCGTCTGGACTACCGGGGAGTCAGGGCTCGTTCGGACCCAAGGTGAGGAGTCTTACCTCGAGGTCGCACGCGACAGCAACGACCACTCGAGTGTGCGAGCGTTCCCCTCTGGATTTCTGATGTGTGTGTTTCAGGGAGAGAGGGGTCTCCCGGGGCAAACTGGAGCTCCAGGAAGGAGAGGATTCATTGGCGGGATGGGGTTGCCAGGTTTTCAGGGGTATAAGGGGATCAAAGGACAGCTGGTGAGTGCCGATAGGAAAAGACACACACACACACACAAGGAAAAGGTTTCTGTTGAACATTGATCAACACCTGACATGACTGATGGCTTTTCATGTATTTCCCGAAATGAGCCACAAGTATTATAAGATTAATTCGGTCCTCTCTCAGTCTTAATGCAATCAAATGAACTGTTCTTGTTCTCTGGTTGTGTTAGGGTGACACAGGTGAACGGGGTCTCCAAGGAATTCTGGGAATGTTGGGACCAAAGGTACTCCTCCCTTCATTTCCATCCATTTCACGCCTCGCTGGTGATCATAACTCTGATATTCAAAGTGAAACGTCTTCAAAGTTTCCCCACAGGAATTAAGTTGTCTGACTAAAAGGCCCAGGCCAGAAATATGTTTCTGATAAATAGACACCAAGAAGCATTACCCATTTCCAGTAGTAAATCAAGGACTGAGGATTAATTCTGAGTTTTCATGGAAGTTAAACCCTCAAAATGTTGAAAATCATTTATAGTTTTAAATCAGAATATTGAGAAAGTATATCCAGCTTTTGCCAGATAGACCCTTATGCCTCAGTGTGTAATCTCACTTCAAACTCCATAACTGCTGACTGGGCAGGGATGTTGCTCTGCAAGTGACAGACAGCTGAACCATCAGTCTTCAGGGCTTTACTGAGTCTTCGGACAGACCTTTTTAAAGTGCTGCAACTGCCAGCGATGGGCCTGGACCTCTTCCCGCGGTTTCAGTGTGATATACAGTACAGCACTGTCCCTGGGGTGGGAAGCAGATGAGTGTTGGCTTGAAATGCAGCTTGGGTTTTCTCCGAAAACAATGACAGGTCAAAGTCATATGTCATTGATTCTTCATCAAGTCAAATCAGATGTTTGTACCTTTACGCAGTTACAGTGTTGGTGCAGTGTGCTGGTACAGTGGGCTTGTAAATCTCTCCAGAGTTAGTGGTGTTATCATGTGCTTGTGTATCTCTACAGGGGCCTCCCGGAGATTCAGGGCCAGCTGGGATACAAGGACCCAAAGGGCCACGTGGCTTGACAGTAAGAAGACGCGAACACCACCTGACACGCCGTGCCTGTCTCGCCCCCGTGCTCCTGGGCTGCGTCTCTGACCGTGTCTCTTCCTCTCTCACCAGGGCAAGGGAGGGGGGATGGGGCCCCTAGGGATTATCGGCCCCAGTGGGAATCCAGTAAGCACCCCCTTACTCATACCCCGCAAATCTGCCCAAGAACATGTCACCCCCCCCCCACTCCTTAACTACTGACCGAGTGATTCCCCCCTCTCTCTCTCTCTCTCTCTCTCTCTCTCTCTCTCTCTCTCCCTCTCTCTTTCTCTTTCTTCCTCTCATTCTCATCCTCCCTCCACCAGGGGCCCCCGGGCGACAAGGGGAGCGGAGGGGACATGGTGCGTGTTTCTGATGAACCCTGTGTGTTCCTGCCGCTCGCTGTGTCATGGTGTGTCAGTGGTGTGTGATCCGAAGAGAGTTAGCATGGAGGACGCACCACTCGGGGATGTGTGGGCGAAATGAAGGATTTATGACGTGGCACTATTATTGGGTTTTAATCACAACCAGTAGATCGGTCATTGCCTTATTACCTACCTGTTCATGCATTCTGTCTTAGTATTAATATATTTGCGTTCCTTGTGAAGTCTATATTATGATGACAGTCAGGGGTCAATTATGTAGTTCCTGCCTGACTGAATAATGGACATCTGTTGGCTGTGTGTTGTCTTAGTCTTTCCCTATAAACTACGTCCTCTGACCTTTACGCCTCTGAGAGAGACTTTGCTACTATCACTGTGTTTGAACAGGTCATTATTCTTTTTGAAGTGTTTAGAGAGACTCTGTCCAATCAGCTGGTTGTCTATTACTTGTGAACCCAGAACCTAACCTGACACCTCACACCATTCTATTGGAGACTGACAGAACTTTCTTCCACAAATGGAAGAAAGTACCCCCCCCACACACACACACTCACACACACACCCTTCAAACGCATTTCATTTCCTATAGTCCTGATTTGGTCTCATTCACAATGACACTAAACCACAGTGAAATTCGATTCGGACAGATGAATGCTTGCTGCACGCTCGTCACGGCCGTTTCGGTGAATGGAGTAATTGGATTGTGGCAGTGCGGTAGCCCCGACTGACTCAGCCTGTGGGGGTATTGATCCGAAACCTAACATTGTTTCCCCTTTTTCTCTTTCCGCAAACAGGGTTTACAAGGACCAACGGTACTTAATCCTTATCTTCTGAGGGGGACAACAGGAGCTCACAGCTCTTGGGATATGATCTTATCTTTAAGCGCTCACAAGAATGACAGATTGGTGAAGTGATGCTTATGTAACTGGTTTGTTCCGTGTTCCAGGGACCTCCTGGTCCTCGCGGAGCCCCCGGAGCGCCCGTAAGTTCCCGCCCCTCTCGTCGCAAACACGCACTCGCCCTGTCGCGCCAACGCGAAGGGAACACGCCGATGCCCGTTCGCAAGGCACGTGACCAATGATGTCTCTCTCTCTCTTCTTAGGGACTTCAGCCTTCTCCTCTGTCGTTCGTAAGTTCGCTCTCCGCCGGCACGCTCGAATAGACTCTGACGGGGATGGGATGGGGGGGGGGGGGGGGGGAGGTTCTGATGGAGGGATGTTGGCTGTCTTCTATGCTAGAAAATGGAGGCCATTGGGGATGCTTTTCAAGTCGTCGTCGACTCCCATGCCGCCCTGAGGTCAGAGGTCAGTTGGAAAGGGGCAGCTAGGGCGACCGGACGTGTAGCACACTGTCTCAGGCACAGCTCATAACGTAATGGATGACGAACAGTATGCACAACACTCCTAATTCATTCACCCGTTCATGTTGCTTTCAACACAGCGCACATGTCATCTTCATTACAATCTTCCTCCTCATTATTTGAATTGAACCGTATATATATCACGTGACGCCTGTTAGTTGCTGAGTGTGATGGTCGTTTCGGTCCCAGAGTTACCAGGACATGGATGTCCCCATGCTGGACCAGGGGAATGAGATCTTCAGGACCCTCCACTACCTCAGCGACCTGGTCCAGAGGCTGAGGAACCCGCTAGGAACTCAGGATAACCCCGCCCGCGTCTGCCGGGACCTGCAGGACTGTGAACACAAGATGACTGATGGTGAGAAACAAGCTGACCAGCAGAGCAGAACCTCACAGCTCCAAAGCTCTCACATACCCAGTTTCAAGTTTCATATAGCAGCTTTGAGCCGTGCCAAGAGGATTTTTTTCAGAGAAGGGAAAATGTGATGGAGTGTACAGGCATTTCACTTTTATAAACTTGAGAATAAAAACTAACCACTGACCTCAACCTCTCTCTCTTACTTGGTTCAGCCCCTTACCTCAACCTCTCTCTCTTACCTGGCTGAACAACTTCATCCTCTCTCTCTCACTTGGTTCAGCCCCTTACCTCAACCGGTCTCTCTCTCCTGGTTCAGCCCCTTACACAACCTCTCTCACCTGCTTCTGCTTGTCTAAAGGCACATACTGGATTGACCCAAACCTGGGCAGCTCTGCAGACAACATCGAGGTCACCTGCAACTTCAGCGGAGGGGGCCACACCTGCCTGAACCCCGTCACAGTGTCGAAGGTCAGTCACGACTCACCCAGCCTGAACAAATGCTCGGCCCCTCAAAACGCAAATATTCAGCACTCGAACAGGAGAAAGCACATCTGAGGTTTCGTGTTTCATCAATGCTAGTGGCTTCAGATTCAATAGTCAAATCATCATCCCATGCTGCAGCCATGACAGACAAACAGTCCACATGCAAAACATAAACAAAAACACATGGCGAGATTCACACCGCGAAAAGCACCCACGAGCACACGAACCGAAACAACAAGCGCACCCATAAGAGCAGAGAACACCCGTGTCCGCAGCTGGAGATGGGAGTGGGCCGCATCCAGATGAGCTTCCTCCACCTCCTGACTTCCGAGGCGTCGCAGCGGGTCACCGTCCGCTGCCTGGACACCCCTGTGTGGGCCACGGGCCCCTCCCTGCAGCCCTCCTCTCGAGCCCTGGGCTTCCGCGCCTGGAACGGGGAGGTGATCCAGGCAGGAGACCTCCTGGAGCCCCAAGTCACCAGGGACGACTGCTGGGTACGTCAGCTTGCTGGAGAAGCCATGCCGTCACGGTTGTCCTCTTAGGCTCGTCAGCCCCCTCTAGAGGGACAAAAAGGACAAGCAATTCTTTTTGTTTCGTCCTTTTTGCAGTAATGTATACAGGTAGTCTTTTCCATTTTGTATTTTACAGTAAAATGCGAACCTCTCACATACCCTATCACGAAACCTTGTCTTTTAGATCAAAGATGGCCGCTGGCATCAAACCCATTTCCTGTTCCAGACCCAGGACCCGAACTTACTGCCCATTGTGGACGTGTTCAACTTGCCCGCCTCAAAGCCAGGCTCCCACTACCACCTGGAGGTTGGGCCTGTGTGCTTTCTATAGAGGCTCCCGGAGTCCCGATTCACTACAGGGGGGTGGGAGGGGAGACTGCGGATGGACGTTCCTCGTCTCTCCAGGTCCACACTGGGGTTGGCACGGAGCCGCAGCGAACCTTCACCATATGCTTGGACTGCAAAAACACGAGGGGAGGGGAGGTCACAGAGAGGGATGGACCTGCAGAGGATGTCTAGCACTAGTCCCTTCTGAGGAGAACATAAGCTTGTGTCACAAACTTGTTTACCTGTTACTGAAGACCTGGTGGGGGGAAGAGGACGGTCTCATCTGGTGTAACTCTTAAGACGGCACCTCAGACTTATGCTTCCCTTCATGGTCTGATAGCCTCGTCACATGAACTCTAAACATGCTTTAGAAGAGAGGCATGTTTGATATTGATGTATTTTCATATAGTATTAACTGTTCTGCGTATACATATTGTTTATACATGTTAACTGTCCGTATGTTGTAATATAAAGTGCAATAGATCTTTTGCCGGAGTCTTTCAAAGCAATTCAGGTAACAACAATGAGATCTCAACATTTGACCAGGTATTCAGGTTTGTACTGTACTCAAACAGTTCATGCACACAGGTCTCCAGGTAAGTTTTTCCATTTAGAGTGTATGTGAAGTTTAAATGACTAGTTGTAGTCATTTAAACACACGAGAAACTAACTCCATCTGTCTACCTTCCAACTCAGCTAGCTATACTTTAACAATGTTCAGATATATAAAGAAAATTGGTATTCTGGTGCCACAATGAATGACAGACTCCATTGGTTGATTGTGATTATTGTGGTCAGTTCTATGGGCCTTTCTGAGGGAATTACATGCAAATGAACGCAGGTGGTATCATTTATATTCTCAAACAGGCCATTTCAAATCATTATTTTTCTACTCCCTGTCGTTTAGGTATGATTCTCACTCAAGGTTCAAGCAATACCGTTTGACTGTTAAAAATGTTAAATGTGTATAATAACTATTACATTTTGTATACAATTTATCCCAGTGGAATAATAATGCTAATTTATATTATTTAAATGTCCATGGGATTGGCAATTTGTTTCATTTAAACCGGATGCCAATTTAACATATCTGCTAAACATTTTGTATTTTGTATAGTTTCATCAAAGCTTTAATTTTATATTTGTTTTTATTACGTGGCCTGCTTGTGGGGCATTTCCAACACTTTGTTTGTGAATGTCTGGTGCTCAATTGGACCAATTCTACCAATAACCTCTGAATACATCTCAACTTCACACACAATTTATTACAATCGTAGCTATGTAAGTAAAATTACTGATTTTACTTTTCAAGTATAAGTTTCCTTTCTTCAACAGACAGATGTTCAATAAAAAAATCCAAGTTGATAATGATCTTTCAATTGGTTATTTATTCTGATCTTCAGTCATTTGATAAACAGTTGTCTGTCCGGTAATGTTTACTGTAGTATCCCAAGCAATTTAACATATTGCAGTGCTCTTAATGTACTTTACATAACCACCACTTGAGGACAGTCTTCTACCATGGCAGAACAACCTCTAAAAATCCAATGACTTTCAAAGAATTTGTCAAAAACTACCTCTACCGCTTCATAACTGTAACCTTACCACCTTCAAAACTCTGTGAGGAGTTGTCGTTTTCATCTCACCATTTAAAGTGTCCTATACCAGAAATGGAGAAGTAGACACAAGCTGGGAGACAAAGTGAGAGGCATAAAAGGACCGTGATCAACCAGTCTTTATTATCTTGGACACATGGCATGACGCCCTCCATCTACGGGCAGGTTGACCCCGGTGATGAAGCTGGCTGCGTCTGAGGCAAGGAAGGCTATGGCGTGGGCCACCTCCTCCACCTCCCCTGGTCTGCCCAGAGCATGGGTCTGCTTACACTTCTCCAGGAACTGATGGAGACAGGAGGAGATAAACCACTCAGAATGACTCAAACAATAACCATCTCAAATCGGATTCACCTTGACGGAAACCTCAGTCCTAGTCTGGGAATCGGACCAATCTGCGAGCTCGTGGTTCATCTGGCCGCCCTCCCATTAAAACAAATTTCCCTCCGACACGAAAAGTGCCAGGCCAATCACAACCATTTTGGTGCTCTGATATACAGTCGTATGCAAAAGTTTAGGCACCCCTCTGAGGCTGCATGATAATTTACTCTGTCTTCACCAAAAAAGATCAATATAATATCGTAATATTCATTTTCTAGTTAACACTGAGTGCTGGGGTGTTTTCCAGACAAAGATATTTAGTGCAGCAGTATTTAGTTGTGTGAAATTAAATCAAATGTGAAAAATAGGCTGTGCAAAAGTTTGGCCACCCTAATAATTTTGTTGATTTGAATACCTCTACCTACTAAATGCTGATTAACTGCAACACATAATAAGTCTGATTAACTCGTTAAGCCTTCAATTCCATAGAAAGGTGTATCCAATCATTAGAAAAGGTATTTAAGGTAGCCAATTGCAAGTTGTGCTTCTCTTTGATTCTCCTCTGAACAGTGGCAAAATGGGGGCATCAAAACAGCTATCGAATGATCACAAAAACAAAGATTGTTCAGCAGTATGGTTTAGGGGAAGGCCACAAAAAGTTATCCAGGAGGTTTCAGCGATCAGTTTCCACTGTGAGGAATGTTATTAACCCTCGTGCTGCCTTCGGGTCACATGACCCAAAGGTTCATAACGAACCATCGTTGTGTTTACCCAATTTTACCCAATACAAAAACAAATACAAATAATTTTCTTTTAACCATTCCAATGTGGGGGGTCTGAGACAGCCCGACAGTTAAAAGAAAATGCTTCACTTTGTTTTTGTATGAGGTAAATTTGTCGCAATACGACGGTGGGTCACAATGACTGATGGGTCAGAATGACCCGAAGATAACACAAGGGTTAAGAAATGGAAGGCAACAGGCACAGTTCTTGTTGCGGCCAGAAGTGGCAGGCCAGGAAAAATAACAAAGAGGAAAAGGCGAAGAATGGTCAGAATGGTCAAGGACAACCCTCAGACCAACTCCAAAGACCTGCAAGGTCATCTTGCTGCAGATGGTGTCACTGTGCATTGCTCGACCATTCAGCGCACATTGCACAGAGAACAGCTGTATGGGAGAGTGATGCGGAAGAAGCCTTTTCTGCACACGCGCCAGAAACGGGCTCGCTTGAGGTTTGCCAAACTACATTTGAACAAGCCAGGCTCATTTTGGAACAAAGTGCTGTGGACTGATGAGACAAAGATGGAGCTATTTGGTCACAACAAGAGGCGTTACACACATGGAGGCAAAAGAACACAGCATTCCTAGAAAAACACAGGCAAGTAGGGTGAAGTGCCTTGCCCAAGGAGACCTCATTCTGCACGGCCTGGAATTGAACCGGCAACCTTCTGATTAATAGCCCAACTCCCTAACCGCTCAGCCATCTGACCCCCATTTTTTTATGCAACACATCTACACATATTGTTATGGCTTTGACTGTGATAATTATGTATGTAATAATAAGCGTTGCATTGTCCCTGAAAAATAAATACAGTACCTTAGCGTATTGGTCCTCATCAAGGCCAGCCCTTCTGTGGACGTCTGTGATGATCACACCGGGGCTGGAGGAAGAAAAAAACAGCACTCACTAACAGCCATGTTGACAACGGACATCAACAAAAGTGACGGTTACACCTGACGTTCTCCACGTCTAAAGGGAAAGGGGGCATACCAGACAGAGTTCACCCTCACATGCTTTGCTGCCAGCTCTGAAAGACAAGAGCAGAGCATGATGGTCAGCTCCTTTATTCTCAAGATCACTCCTGGCCTGGACAAGTAAGACATTGGACTCGCTTACCCAAGGCTATACAGCTTGTGAACTGGTCGATGGCAGACTTGGACATGCAATAGGCAAGGACACCCGGGAACTGTAACAAAGAACAGGGTCATCTGGAATCCCAGAGCATAGAAGAAGCAACACACGCACACACTGACAGTGTCTGTTGTGTGGTACTCACAGATCTTTGGCCGTTGACACTGGAGACGTTGATAATGGAGCCCTTGGTCTTGATCAGGTGTGGAACACAGAGCTGAGTCAGGTGGTAAACAGATCTAAAACACATGATGACACATTTCAACTGACCAAGAAGACCACCCTTGACTTATTCTAGTATCTTCTATTTCCTTTCCTTTAACAAAAAAAAAAAACCTTGACTTGAAAGCAGGGAAATCCTACCTGACATTGACGTTCATGACCTTGTCATACTGGGCAAGATCTGTCGTTTCGATGCTGCCCATCACTAGGATGCCAGCGCTGTTGACTAGCACATCCAGTCGACCGAAGTGAGCGATGGTCTGTTCCACGGTCTTCTTGACCGTCTCCTCGTCTGTCAGGTCACCGGGCACAAGCAGGGGCTGAACAACGCACACGCGCAAGTACATATGTTACAGTAATTGGTGAGACTCAGCGGAAACGAGAAGTTACATTGTTTCTGCGTGACAGTGCGCGCTGTAGGTTACCTCGGGACCACCATTATCCGTGCATTGTTTGGCGATTTTGCTTAGATTCTCCACGTCGCGTCCATTGAGTGCCAGCAAGGCACCTAGTTTGGCGAACATGAGGCTTGTCCCTGCCCCGATGCCAGAGCTAGCGCCTGTAATTAGGGTCACTTTCCCCTTTAGAGATGACACCTGGAAAGGCAAGACAACAGTTCTGATAGTAAATGAATAAGATAGGAGCTCCTATGAATGGGATCGACTTCTTTTAACAGACCGACGCGTTTAGAAACTAGACAATCACGAACAGCTTACCTTGAAAGCGTCGCTTGTTGCCATTGCTTACAATTTTATCTACTTTAAACACTTCTGTGAATTTGTGAAATGCGGCTAACCAATAGCACTCGTGGGTGTGTGGATCGTCCAGGGATGTCCGCGTATTGTGCTGACGTCATTGTAACGAGACGGAAATGTAGTTCTATCGAGTTTTCACAAAGATTTCTGATAAACATTTTACATTTACATTACATTTTACATTTAGTCATTTAGCAGACGCTCTTATCCAGAGCGACTTACAGTAAGTACAGGGACATTCCCCCCGAGGCAAGTAGGGTGAAGTGCCTTGCCCAAGGACACAACGTCATTTGGCACGGCTGGGAATCGAACTGGCAACCTTCAGATTACTAGCCCGACTCCCTCACCGCTCAGCCATCTCCCTCAGATGGCTGAGGGCTCCCTGACAAAGGACCAAAACCCCAAATAAATCATAAAAAAAAAACATTTATTCATACAAAATCACAAATACATATTAACTGATACAGCAAGGAATAGAGAACTGACACATCTGTTTACTTACATTATCAATACCAACATTTGTCTGTATTTGTGTGTGTGTGTGTCATCCGGATAGCTGTAATAGGTTGTAATTGGTCAAAATTATTACATTCAGGTACATTGGTTAATAAGGACCTATGTTAATATTAAGTAAATGTTGTGTTAATGTAAATGTTGATGTCTATCCCGCAAATGGATTGGCATGAAGAGTCACATCCTTTATTCTTGCTTCAGTCAGGGGCCGAAATGTCTTCTCATTGACAGGAAGTTTCTCAAGTTCATCCAGAGTTTCCATGCCATCAATGATCCTACACATCAAAAAAAGTTTAATGAAACACAACATCAGGTATTAATGTCAGAAAGGTCAGGAGTGTGTCAAAACTGTTTCAAAACCTACTTTCCAAACACGGTATATTTCATGTCCAGATGTGGCTGCTTGGCGTAGGTGAAGAAGAACTGCGATGCATTTGTGTTGGGGCCATTGTTTGCCATGGAAACTACACCGCGTACATTATGCTGCAGTAAAAAAACACAGATAACAACAGATCAAGATAGCTGAAGAAGTAACTTGTTGTTTCTGAAGTACAAGTGTGAAAGTGTACTACTCACCTTTAGGTGTTCGCTAAACTCATCTTCAAATTTTCGCCCCCAAATACTGGTCCCTCCCTTACCAGTGCCTTAACATTGCAAGGAGAAAATTGTCACTTGTAGTTAAGATATATTTTCTCTGTAATATTGCAATTTAATACAAGTATGTAGTCAATACATCAGACATCACCACCGAGTACGATTATGCCGGTATTAACCCTTGTGCTGCCTTCGGGTCACATGACCCAAAGGTTCATAACGAACCACCGTTGTGTTTACCCAATTTTACCCAATACAAAAACAAATAACAATTATTTTCTTTTAACCCTCGTGCTGCCTTCGGGTCACATGACCCAAAGGTTCATAACGAACCATCGTTGTGTTTACCCAATTTTACCCAATACAAAACCAAATAAAAATAATTTTCTTTTAACCTTCGCAATGTGGGGGGTCTGAGACAGCCCAACGGTTAAAAGAAAATGCTTCACTTTGTTTTTGTATGCGGTAAAGTTGTCGCAATACGACGGTGGGTCACAATGACTGATGGGTCAGAACGACCCGAAGATAACACAAGGGTTAACCATTGCAATGTGGGGGGTCTGAGACAGCCCGACAGTTAAAAGAAAATGCTTCACTTTGTTTTTGTAGGAGGTAAATTTGAGGTAAAACAATGACTGATGGGTCAGAATGACCCGAAGATAACACAAGGGTTAAACTGTCTCAGACAAGCTCATGTTCAATCCAACCGGAGAACAGAACAGAGCGGCTGTGTATCTGGACGATGATGGTACACTACCTGTTGGGTCTCCCGTCTGCACCATGAAGCCTTTGATGTTGCGGTGAAAGATGCTGCCATTGTAAAAACCGCTGGCGCAGAGGGCAAGAAAGTTCTACAAATCAAACAGAAGGAGACACTACTTTGTTATATTGAAATATCTATGTCCAACCACGTCAATGAAATGTTCACTTTTCAATCATGTCGTTTGAATGATTGGCCATTTAAATGTTGTGCTTCCTTGTTGGAGGTGCATCCGTTGCATTGTAGCAATTGGTTCAGTAGGACTGAGCCACACAATAACCAGGATAGCATGCTAGTTGGTAATAAAGTTACTCACTTCACATGATTTTGGAGCTCGCTCACAGAACAACTCGATTTTTATCTCACCAAGGTCTGTGTGTAGAGTCACTGCCTGCGAAAGAGTAGATTATTTTATTTGGGATAACTTCCAGCACCACATGACCAGCAGTGGAGAGGCATAGAGCCTACATTCTATGGTTAGCTTAGCCATCTAGCCACCCAAACTTCCGATACATTTAATTCCCAACATTAACCAGTGAGTTCGGCGACGATAACTAATTATACAGCTACAAGTTTGTAATTTCGTATCGATATATATAAACAGCTAAAAGTGTGTTTAAAGTTAAGACATCTAACCATTCCCAATCGTTGTATGGGCGCCTAATCTCCGAAGGTGCGTTAACGAAATAAATCCGACTAGCTACATCCAGTGTCAACATACTGGTTCCGCAATTTAACAGAGACGGCAACTACATTATTAAGTAATTCGGTTTTACAAGAGTACCGCACTGTCACATAGAGCTACATAACACTAATCCAATCAAGACCAATTATTTTGCATTACACTGAAAAGTCATCAACTATTTGTTTTCGTAGCTAAAAGCAGTATACCAACCAATACAAATATTTTGGCTTTCATAATTCCAGAGAATAAGTAACGGTGACTGAAGACAAATACTATAATGTTTATTGTTTATTTCATGGTAGGGGTGACAGGGAGTGGGGTTAAGGCTTGACGCCTCTGTGGTATACTGACAGACAGCTCACATCAGTCATGTGATTGAAATATAACGCTGATCTCCTATAAAGGGTTGGAATACTTTTTGGCAACAAACTAATACTGCTATGGATTTCTAAAATACTGTCAGATCTGAACATATGGGGATATTTGGGCTGGTTTGTATCTCCAAAACAGAAAAAAAATATGAATTGAATAGCGGGCATTCTTAATTTGACAGTCTCACACAGCTGAACACATCCTTAGTCTTTGCCACACTACTGAAAGAAAAGAAAAACATTGGGAATTTAAAACAACACAGCAAAAATGCATTATCACAAATAATGTGGAGTAGTTGAAAGTAAGTGTTTCTCTTCATATTTAGTAGTTTTAACTGCAATTAATATCAAATACAGTGATACAAATTGGAAAAAGAATGAACTGAAATACAAAAATGTGTAATATAACATTGGTTTAAATAAACACAAATATTCAGAAATTGAAGAAAATATATTTATATAAAAAAAGATGCAAACTGAATGTCCATTTCCTGAGAACATTTTAGTGTATTGTAAAGATAGCTGTCAATACTGAAGAAAACATAGAAATCTAACTTTTAAAACAATTCAACTAAAAAGGTATTGCTCCAATTAACATCTAATGGCATTAAGTCTGAGACTTCCTATCCTGATCAGAATGGTATTAGAGGTTACTGTGTCTCATGCACGAGGGAAGAATTCCCATTGAACAATGCCTTCTAAATAAACCAACAATGTTCTGGCTGAATAAATTGCTGTTTTACTGCACAGCACATTCAGAGACAGTGTTTATAAGACACCTCAAAATCCACAAGCTTAACGGTTCTTAACTCTTTTTCCACATTCACACTTTCATTTAGACATAAGTTGATTGTCTATAAATAGCAGTGCACTGTTGACATAGTTTCATGCCTTCATCAAAATAACATAGATGTACTGTACATGTTTGACAGATGTGGTAGGGCCTTATAGATGCATTATGGCATCCAGTGCAAAAGGAGCAATGATCCCTTTTAATCTACTTCTGCATCTACTCCCTTACTCTGAATATGACCAACAGAATGACAAAGCATCCAGAATAGATGGAAGAAACACTGAGAACTATGTTAGTGTTGGACAGAGAGCAAAATATGTTGCCAGAAAGGAATAGCTTTACAGACATCCTTTAAAAATGCTTATGTTTGTGGTTGAGTTACATTGCTAGTGTATATTATGATTGTGTATCGAGCTTCAGTACAGTCTACTAAAACACAAACCAATATAATATAGTTATAACTTTCTACTGTGACAAGAGGCATGCATGGACCTTGCATACCCCCTTTGCAATATCATGCTTACTTAAGCAAACCAGACATGGCAGAACGTTTTTACCCATAACACACTGAACCATACTTTTCATATCAGCAGATGGCAAAAGACAGGATGAACATGGAGTAACATGGGAATCAAATACATGATACATGACATGAAGAGAAGTGACCGACAACATTTGTAATCATCCTTACAGTAGTAACAGCTAGCTTATAATGCCAGGATGAATGGCATGCAGCTCCCCGTTAGTGTAAATCAAGTGAAAGTATGAATGACCGATGCCCTGTGTGGTAACAGTCTGAGAAAGGATTTCCTATTGAAACATACTGCCTAAATGATGGCATGTTCTTGAGAAAGTGCATATCACAAATTGCCATCCAGATTCAGTCATTCTGTTGGTTGAATTGATGCTGCACCACGAGTTGAATTTGAACTGATAATTGTGTAATAACAAATATTACCAACAAAGACACGTAAAAACAGGTTAGGGTTAAGGCAAATCTACCCGATATCTGTCGGCCACTCGAAGTGACACCATGCCTCTCGTAAGGAAATTAAGTGCCTTGAAATCCCCTTCAACAGTCATTCCACCACTCCTAAGGACTCTCCTGTGTGGAACTGACCTTCAGCTGAAAAGATCCGCTGCTGCTGATCCAATGGGCCGTCGCACATTGCTGCCAATTTACCCGTCCGTTAAAAACCCTCAAGTATTGTTCACTACAGAGAACAATGAAGTTCCATAGGTGCTTCACACCAGTCAAAATCAATTGTATCATGTTGCATTCCTGTGCAAATGAGGTCAACTCAAATTTCAAGCAATGAGCATTGTAAAATATTTTGTCTTTACATCTAGGCCTAATTAGAGCTAAGAAATACCCTAGTGTATGTCTCACTTGAATTCATAATGTTGCCATCTGCACATAGTACTATAATGAGCACAAGAGTGCAGCCTTGGAGAGTCTGTTTTAACGGGAGGGTCCCATCCTGTGCTGGCTGACAGTGGTCGCCATCTCATGGCACACATATTTCTACTGCTAGGTCAAACCCTTCACTGCTACAGTGACCTACCACACTGGATGAGTGGGTTGTGACTCCGCAGGGTTATTTACTCATCTGACACCTGTGCTCGTGACACAGTCCATCAGCAGAGATGCATTGACCGCTACTCTCCTCCATTGAACTTCATTGATATTACTTTTACTGACCTCCTCTGCTGTCATCCTCCTGACAATGTGAGAAAAGTTTATTCAAAGCTAATCCTGAATTGATCTCTGTCTCTCAGTGAGTTTAATAACTGTCTTGCAAGACAGACGTTTAAAAAAAAAAAAGAAGGAAAGAAAAATGGCATTGTGACATTTGCAGACCCCCCACCCCACCACCCCCCAGCAAGCCATCGTGTCCTGACCCTGACTCAGCAGGAGGGCTGGTCACCTCCTCCACCCCCCCAGGGCACCAGGCCCAACCAGCCAGTCTCAGTCTGTTCTGGCCTGTTCCTTGTCCACCTTCCACATCAGCTCCTTGACCTCCGTGGGCAGGGTGTTGAAGAGCTCCTCCTCCACCACCAGACCTGTTCTCTTCAGCTGCTTGCACTCGCCCAGCTCCACGGGGAGGCACTCCAGACGGTTCCCCCGGAGCTCCAGCTGGGTCAGGCTGGTCAGCTCCCCGAAGCGCGACGGCAGGGTCTGCAGGCAGTTGTTCCCCAGGTTGAGGGTACGGAGCTTCTTGCACTGGAACAACTCGTTGGGCAAGGTCTCAATCTTTAAGGTGGAAAAGAGGAAGAAGGGATCAAAACCAAGAAGTCCTACAGCCGTGTTTATGAGTGGTGGACCGATATGGCACATACTAAAATATATCAATTAACTCTTTTCTAGAAAGCGATTCTATAAACATGATCCTTTTAGGCAAATAAGGCATCTACAAGAGGCGTCGGAAGTCCACTAAAACAACCTACAGCATCAAAAGAATGCAAACAGAATGCAGTGAGACAAACATAAAGACACACAACTCACTCTGTTGGCTGTCACTGCCAGATACTGGAGGTTCTGCAGGAATCCGATGTCTGTAGGGATGCAGGTCAGGTTGTTGTGGCTGAGGTCCAGGAAGCGCAGCTTGCGGCAGTAGAACAACTGGCTCGGGATCTTTTCGATCTTGTTCCTGTTCAGGTACAACCTCTCCATGTTGGTCAAAGTGCCGATCTGGATGGGGATGTAGGCGATCTGGTTGTACCAGAGCTTAAGGCAGACCAGCCGGTGGAGATGCTGGAAGCTGATGATCTCCTCGATGGTCTTCAGGTTGTTGTCCTTCAGGTCGATCTCCTGCAGGTTGTGGAGGCTGAAGATGGAGTGGGGGATGCGTTCGAGGTCGCAGCGGATCAACTCCAGCTCCGTCAGGTTCACCATCTTCTTCAGGCTGTTGAGGACCATCAGCTTGGTGCCCTCGTTGTTGACGGACAGCTTCTGGAGGTGGACGCCCACGTCGGTCACCACCTGAGGTAGCTTGGTCAGGTTGCTCTTCAGCCGGAGGATCTTGAGCCTCTTGAGCTCCCGTAGCCCGTCGATGACGATGTAGCGGTTGTTCTCTGCGCTGAGGTTCCCGGTGAGGTGCAGCTCGCTCAGGTTCTTCAGGCTGTAGATCCACAACGGGATCTCCTTGATGTCCGTGAACTTGACGTGAAGGGATTTCAAGTTCTCGCGCAGGAAGGCCAGAGCCGGCGCTTCTATTTTGGCCGGTGTGTGGTACAGCCACAGCTCTCGGAGGTTGACCAGCTGGGCGATGATGGGGGGGATGGTGATGTCCGGGATGAGCTCCAGCTTCAGGACCTCCAGCTCCATCAGGTCGAAGACCGTGTCCGGGATCCCGCTGAGCATGAAGAGGTGCAGCTCCAGCTTCTCCTGGGAGTTCTTGGTGATCCTCTGGCGCAGTTTGTCCAGCGTCCACTCGTTGTTCAGGTTGAGCTGCCGCAGCTTGTTCTCGCTCACCTCGGAGAGGAAGACGGCAAAGCGCTTCGAGTAGAGCGGGTCGTACTGGTCGATCATGTGCAGCATGAAGGCAAAGTCGTTCTTCACGTCGGGGATATCGCTGTAACTGCTCTCCTCCCGGATTGACTCGAAGGAGTATTTCTTCAGCGAGCGACGTAGCATCCAGCACAGGGTGTACATACAGATGAGGCCGTAGACGCCTACCAAGCTGATGTAGAAGCAGGCCAGGATTTTGAACAGGGTCGCCAGGGGATGGGCACAGCGGTACATGCTGTAGCCTGTCAGACTCTCGATGTCCACGTGACAGTCGACACTGAACTGAATTTTGTGCACGTAGTACCCTGAATAGCAGATGATCAAGATGAACTTGATGACTTTTATAATAGTCTGTCGGATGTAGAGTCTGTAGACTATGTCCCCCTCCTCGACGTGTATGCGGAACTTCTTGACCTTCTCAAACAAGGCCTTCGCCTGCTCCCCCTCCTTCTTGTCCAGCACACCGGTGTCGGTGCGATCCACGATGCCCTGCTCAAAGCGGGACTTGGTCCTCTGCAGCATGGGGACGCTCGCCTCCACGTCCTCGCTGATGACGGACGCCTTTTTGTCCATGGAGCCGTTCATCTTCATCGGTTTGGGATCGCTCTCCTCCACCACCGTCTCTGACAGTGCCCTTGTGGTCCACGGCGAGTCGAAGCACTTCAGGAGGATGGACACAAAGTGTTCCAGCTTTGAACTGGTCCGGGGGAACTTGAACCAAAAGTTGCTGCAAGCCAGGAATATGAGTGTATGCAGTAGCACCAGGTAGGGAAAGTACTTGGCGAACCAATGCAACCTGTTTTCATAGCACACAGCATCCACGTAATTGTACTGGTGTCGGTCCAGGTCGTACTGGATGCCCTTGGGCTCCAGGATCAGCGGGGCCGAGAGGGTGGAGTTGAAATAACTTCTGCAGGTCTGATTGACCACCCACTTGCAGGGCAGGCAAATCATCTTGTCCTGGGTGACCTGCAGTGTGCCCCCGAACACTGAGATCATCAGCATGACTATGGAGATGTAGTCGGTGAAGACGTCCCACCATGGCTTCAGGATGCGGTACGCAGGCTGGGTGTCCACAAAGTAACGCAGCTCAGTGATGGGGATCATGGTGGTCCTGCACAGGGAACGGTGATCGTCATGACGGTGATCGTCATGACGGTGAGTCTGTTGACATGCCACTCTGACATTTGACAGGATTGGAATATACACTTATTCAACAAAGCTCGAGGATGAGAAATGAGGTTATTGTACTGTAATGGTTATTGTATAATGCAATGCATCACACCATTCTAAACGGTTCCCTTGAAATGTTGTTATGATCCAAGGCCTTAAGTAGACACTAGAATGCGCATTCTTGGCTATTCATTCCAGCATTGTTAAAAACAACAACACCATTTTAATTATAACTCTACAACACTGTAGATTATTACAGAGGATCTTTATCGTTCTGGGTAAATATGTTTCTGGAGATCAAAGTCAGTTTATCAGAGCACTAATTCATTATGGGTGAGATTGATGTTTTTAGTGTGTGGTTCATGATGTTAATCTGTCCAGATAAAGAGAGAGCTGGCCCTGTTATTGGTCTGGCAGCCTTAAACAGGTACCGGTGCCAACATGCAATAGATGAAACACACACATAAAAAAGGTGGACTGCACAGAAAAAGGGGAAACTGGTATTTTCTATTAAATGAGGCTACTTACGAGTGTGTGAATAAGGCGGACTACCTCAGCGTAACAAGACAAGCTCTTCTACTCCTCCTTCCATGAGGACAGACAAGAGAAGCCTCTTACCACTGCACCATCCCAAAACACACAGCCTTAACCACACAGCCTCTTAACAACCGCCCCCCACTCCTGAAGAACAGAATGCGTTTTGGCTCAAATGGCTCAAACAAAGCCGCAGCCACCTTTACTCTCTAGTGCTCTATTCTTGGCCGTTTCCGATGATAATATCCAGGGTATTGTCTGGTGTGGCCTTGAGGAGTGCCTCTGCGACCTTCAGGAGGAGATCCTGTTTACCTTAGAGAAGCCACTGTCTCCAGCTCCTGTCCCTCTGGAACACCCTGCTTTCACCTAATGGCCTCCCTAACCCTCACCCACTGCAAGGACTGGGCACTCATCAGTCTCCACGCACTGATGAGGACAGACATACTTCCTGTGCAGTCGAGGAGTTTAACGCCCCCCCAAAGTCCCTCTAGGCGACCCATACAATTGAGTTTTAACAAAACGTACTCTTTTCTAAAAGGCTATTTGATGATATGAGCAGAAATCGGTAAGTGTTTTTGTGAAGGGAAAACTGTGTCTGTCTTACCACAAACGTCAGTGGTGTTATCTGTACTCCAATGTCTGGTGCTGCAGTTGGTGGATATCCCACTCTCTATGAACCCTGCAATCGGCATGAGTTCTGCTCACCCGCATCTCCATCGGGATGGGTATTGAATCTGAAAAAGAAAGTAACATGACTTGCCTTATTATCTCTGTAACGACTCTGTGGGCATTAAATAACACCCTCAAATGAGAATTAATGACCTCACAAGATGCTTACATTTGATTTAGGGGAAACTACCTCGATTTACTTTCTTTACAAAAGACATGGGCCTGAAGGTGACTTTCTTGAATTTGGGCATAACCTGACAGTCATTCGGCATGGTTGGAGGACTCCGTTCAGGTGTACTCAGTCTTGTGTAGCCAGTTAAGATTATTAGCTTACTCAATTGAGAAATGTCATTTTAACGTTGAACTAGAGAGGGTACAATTTCTGGGGAAATTGTAGGGTGTGCTTGCTTGCGTCGGTTGCACAGGGGTCCGTTTTTGAATGACATTTTTACAACTGATATTTCTGTATATTTTATATAAAAATGCATACTTATTATTTATAAAGATTACATAGATTTAAAATAAAAAAAATGTTGCTGCTCATTTACAACTGAAAATACGAGTGAAGTGTAGAATGAAATAGATGTCTTCTAATTTCACCTGCAAGAGGCAGCCTCATCGTTGAATCAAAACGAATAAATTTGGCAGACCGGTGTAAAAATTGACCTAATCTCTATGACTTAAACGTCCTTTTAAGTTTTTCCCTTCTCGTGATATTTTAAGGAATTTAGCCTACTCATATTGCATTCATTCATGAATAAAGAACCCCCTTTGAAGATTATTGTACGACGTTACCGGCAGTAGAAGATGGAATCGCGATTCAAACAGTACCATCTGCTAACTGAAAATATGCCCCCAAAAACGTAAATAAGCTTGACATTTATTTAGTGGAAAATCGCTTTCATAAAAAGCTCACTGGTAGCGATCATTGTCAGTAACAACGCCAAATGCGATATAGCCCTGTGTGGAGAAGCTGCCCCGGTAAATTGTACTACTACGGTACAGTACTAGACTACTGCTGTGTTCGTCTTGGTAGCGATTGCGTTGGTTGAATTGGATTTAACGTTCCGTTGTACGGTTTAGGCTGAAATTAATTATTTTCATGAACAGATTGACAAAGTTTAGGCTGTGGCAATGAAGTTAAGGTTAGTAGTTAGATTTTTGATTTAAGTAAGGGGAGTACCGAACATGTTCTGTCGCCGTTTGACTTTAGTACAGCTGTGTAGATGTTTTTGTAGTGTCTCGCGTAGGCTACAGCGTTTCAGTGAGCAACACTGGTTTGAAACCACAGGTAATGATAATTTCACCCACAAATCGTTTACTTGTAATGTAATGTCATAATAAATCCTACAACGAAAATGTATTTGTGAGGAATGTTTATTTTAACGATTGAAAACAGATGCATCACAGACCACTGTAGTATGTGTTGCCCGGGCAACACAGGCTAATGTCATGATGCTAATACTTCAGTGAAATAGTAGACTACTGTTTCCGAAAGTAGATGTACTTCCTTAATAATATCAGTTTATACTGTACATTACACATCACAATTGTGTGTCATATCACAAAGTAAAATGAGTAAATAGTTATCACCCTGGCCTCTTTGCTTGTGGCTTTCTGCAGCTGCCTTGCAGTAAAGCTATAGTTAGCCTAGCTATCCCCCAAGTTAACAGATGCGAAACGAATGTTCTGCCAAAGGTAGTCACGCGTGTTTTCGTGACGTTAGTGACGTAGTGACGTTAGTAACGTCAGTGACTGTGGCTAGCAAATTAGCCACAGTTAGCTTCACTTTTCGCCACAAAAACTTAACTTAAGCCCAAACCATGCAACGAAACGTAAATTCCAATACAAGCAACTCAATCGCTACGAAGACGAAACTTTTGACACCTACGTTGTCTATGTAACAAATATTGACTGAGTTTTAGGGGGGCAAAAAGAAAAAAAAAAAAAAATAATAATAATATATATGTGAGAGAACAAAGGTTGTGCTCTCGCCGAAGGCTTGAGCACACCCAATAATAAAAATAATAATATATATGTGAGAGAACAAAGGTTGTGCCCTTGCCGAAGGCAAAGCACACCCAATAACATAGAATTTTAATAGGCCTTTGTTAACTGTCAATCAGCCGTTGACAGTAAGCTAATAGCTAAATCACATTAGATTTCAAGACTTCCACTTGCTAACAAAATACACTTGTTAAGACTATTCGTTAGCTACTTAGCTCTAGCCACTGTAGTCAAAACTACAACAGAATACTGTAGCTAGGTACAGTATCTAACAAAAGCCGGTTCAGTTGACAGGTGCAAATCTGTTTTCAGAAACTAATACCAAAATCTCTGCTACAGTATGTCAATTTACAGGGGTCTCTATGGCAGCTAACCAGTCAACTTCGGTGTCAAATAGTGTCTGGTATAGTCAGGCATGCATTGTGAATAATGCTGAGTCTTGCACGCTACTGTCCTGTAGCTAGCTAGCTAGCTTACTATAAGATGTAGCTAAACAGGGAGGAGCTAGATAGCAGTGTAACTAGCGAGCTAGCCAAGGCCATTAGCTTGCTAACTAGCATAGGCTAATGTTGGCATAAACTAGAAAACTACAATACAAGATAAGTAACGAAAATAAATCGAGGATAAACAAATATTTGTATCTTACAGATTTTAGTCCACAGCCAGAAATGCCGACTTGCCAACACCTCTAGCTTGAAAGAAATATTTGGTGAAGTGACTGATGATACTAAAGTGGCTAGCGGACCAGCTAGCAGAAAGCGTAGCTGTGTCTGTGTTATGTCGACGGGTCAATCCGTTTCACGTACAGTACAGTACTGTAGCCGGCGATTTACGCCAATCCGATAAGTGGCGGTGCTGCCAGTACAGGAGACTTGCTTGACAGTTTTTCTTCCGACTACTGTCGAAGAAGAATCATGTTTCACGAGGAAGTAATTTCAAGTGTTTTGTAAATTCAGCAATACAGTTTACAGCACTGTAAACTAAACTGTCGACAATGCTGTCGTTGAACAATTTGCGGATTATGTGCACATCTCATGGACTCCAGCATTCAAATCAGTTATTGATGAACAAAGCATGCCTATCAAAGGTTTCATCGTATGTAACGTTAAACAATTGCATCACCTTCAACAGCAATAAGGGCACAACACAAAGGAATAGCTTGAGGCTACTGAAAGAGAGAGAGTTAAAGTACACCACCATTGTCAGTTCACAGAAATTGTTCTGCACAACCCATGTGAAACAGAACTGTTGGAATTGCAGTCAACCAATTGAAGAGACTCCAGCATTCTTCTGTTTGTCTTGTAACGTTTTGCAACCTCCAGACGAGAGCGCATCCTTCTTCCAGATCATGGATTGGTGAGTTTACGTCTAATCCAGGGGTGTATGAACGGGATGAACGTTGAGTATGAACGTAATTCGTGCATCAAATATGGGTAGTTGTTACTTTGTGGTTTTTCAATGTCACTACTCAAGCCATTGTCATAATCAAATGATATAATGCTAATTAAAACGACACTTCTTGTATCCTTTACTTGTTATTGCATCTTTTTAGTGACCAGACCTTTGCAATCAACACTGAAAAGCTACAGAAAAGATATCTTCATCTCCAACGTTCTTTACACCCTGACAACTTCAGCCAGAAGAAGGAGGTAGGCTACTCTGTCATTTTGTTCACATAGAGATTGCAGTCAGACTGGGGCCTGTTCGTCAGCCCTACAGTCAGGTTCATAGGACCGATCAGAGATCAGTACTAGGGCCCCTGGGCAGGGGTACCACAATGGAAATAAAGATGGAACAAGGTTCTGAGAAAATGAACATTAGGGTTCAGCCCTGTGTTCCAATCAGTCCATCATCCCTACATAAATGGACGTACAACGTCTGCAGTAGGGCAGTCTGCCTCTTCCTCCACCACAAACAGACACTCTCACCCCAGACTCTGTTTAATAATCCGCCCTGTGGCTGGTCCTTATTTAAGCCTGCTCCCAACTTTATGGATGGGGTTATCATCACAAGGTTTGCATGCTAAAGCTCCTTGACTGGAAGCTATGGATGGTCCCCTGAGCTGGCAGGAGTGAGAGCTGGATTTGCTGTCTGTGCAGCAGCCGTCTCTGTGATGGTCCCTCACTGACATCACTCCTTCCTCTCCTCGCTTACACCCGTGTCCCTTGGTGGACCTGCAAACCCGCTGTCTAACTCAAGAGTGGCGAGATCTGTTCCGAAATCCAATTACCGACATGACCCTGGATTCGGCATAGCAGAATGAATCTCGTCAATGCATAAGCAAAAAACAAATGCCCCCGGAGATTGGTTTGGCAATGTGTGAAGTAAGGGGGTGCGATGTCCCTCCTTTTCACACTTTTGTGACAGTTTGATTTGCAAGACTAGATAGACGTAAATGGGACGCGAAAGATAACCTGTGGAGTTATCTTTGGCATCCCATTTACGCACCACCAATGACGTAGTCGGCTTTTGTGTGTCATATAGATCCGTTGTGTAGTCAAGCTAAAATCTCTGGCCTCGTAAGTGGACATGTTAGACTGCGCCTTATCTAACGGGGGGCCCACGTGTGAGCTTGTTGACTTGTTCAGCCATCTTGATGTCCTTATGTCCTCTCCTTGACAGAAAGAACAGGAGTTTTCAGAGCATCAGTCGGCTCTGGTGAACAAAGCCTACAGGACCCTCCTTAAACCGCTGAGTCGTGGACTGTACATGGTGAGGTGGAATTCTGTTCCGGAATGGTATCTAAACCCCCAAATCATCTCCCACCTAGAGAGTGGCCAAAAAAAACCTGTTCAGAGGAAGAAGAATTCATTCATTGTCTCGTCGATTCGCACTGTGTAAACTTTGTCGCGCATAGCTTCCATCCCGGTCGTTCCACCACATTGTTGATTGTGGGGTGATGCTGCCTGACTGACCTGTGTTGTCGGTGAAGGACATGGAGGGACTCATGTTTTCCGTGTTTCAGTTGGAGCTCCAGAGCATGCACCTGGAGGAGGGGACGGACCCAGGGGCTGACCCCCAGCTCCTCCTGGAGCTGATGGAGATGAACGAGGCTCTTCAGGAGGCTCGTAGCCCGGAGGACGTGCACCCCATCGGCCAGTCCACTAAAGGTTGAAGACAGTGTTTATATGAGAATTAGTACTTTGTGACCTGTGAAATTACGTTCTTTTTTTTCAAGCCATAATGCCTGTACGTTGATGTCCATATGGCTTTCATCAAAGAATGTCAGGTTTTAGTAACAGATTGTTGGGTTTTCTTTGTGAACAGCTTGTGTTGAAACTTTTCTTTATCATTGTTTCAGAGAGATTAAAAGAGTTGACTGAACAGATAGACGCGTCGATGAGGAAAGGTAATGTCCTACTGCTGTCGACTCGACATTTAACATGTTCTCTCTCTTTTTTTATTTGTATTCATTGAGAGACTATTAAACTGACTGAACCATTTTTCACTCTTCATCTCTCTCAACAGGAGAGCTTCAAACTGCTAAAGAACTTCTTAGCCAGATGAAATACTTTGCGAACATCGAAGACAAGGTGAAAGAAAAACTTTCTGAGCTCATGTAAACAGTTTGGGCTCCTTTATGACGTTTTAAATACATTTTAAAAGCCCAAGCCCCATTTTATTCTCTGTGGGACAATAAAGTTCATCTTAATTTTCATCTATAATCTTAATATATATTCACAGATGCTTCTTTTGTAAATTATTTCAGAAAATAAAGTGGTACATTGTACGATGTGATACAACATCCTGATACCTGTGTTTTTTTGTTAAATGGTACTCACATGGCACTCACATCTAACGGCAACACAGTCAGATGTTAAGCATAATTAGAGGCAGTTCCACTGAACACGTCATTAAACATGACAGGGAAATGTAATTGACTGTGAATAAAATGCTGCATCGAATGTTATTTGATTACCTTGCCAATCAGGGCAGCATTTGCCATGTCTTGTTGATTTACAAAGTGAAGAATAATTCCTCAGTTTACCTGTAGAGGGAGACACACTACCTTGATACATAGATTGATGAAAACACCATGGCGTGAATCAAATGTAGGCTTCACCAACCCTGCTTCTGGAGAGATACCCTCCTGTAGGTTTACACCCCAAACCTCCTCCTGGAGAGATACATAATATGGACACTAAAGATTCCCACATGTAACATGCTATGGTAAACCAGTTGGCTGAACTGAATGAAGATGATGTACTGAACTTTAGATATCATTAACAAGAGTTTAGTTGCAGACTTGTGTGGTCTACCAATAACTTCACGTTTTACTACAGTAAAGACCTGCTTTTTGGCAGCTTCATTTCTAGTGCTGAGAATCAGACGGCTATGCAGACAGGGACATTCTCACATCAGACACACATCCTGGTGAATGATTCTTTACATGTCTACATCACTGTGGTTTACAAGACTGCTACAAGTCCTCCAACAGCACCATGCCCCCCAGGTTCTCTAAGCCATCCCCCAGAAACACGACCTGACTAGGGGCTATTATGTCTGGCACAACAGCCTCCTGTGCCAGGAGTTCTGCGCTGTTGAGAGGCAGTTTCAGTAATACTACTGGATAGACAGTGAATTAAACAGAGCCAACCCACCTCAGGGACAGTTCTCAGGCCTATTTATTATTCATGTCGTAATCGGAAGGTATCTACGGCGCCTCTAAATTAATGAGAACATGTGATCGACCAAGTCTGAGCCCAGCGCTGTCTCCCAGGATTCTCTCAAATTGAGTTTGAAAGAGAGGAAGGGGGAAAAACTGGTTGCTGTGGAATGGTGAAATTGACTTGGATGGCAATGCATGGCCAAATGAGCTAGGTACATGTGGTTTTACATTAAGGTAGGCTTAGCAGGCTGCAGCCAAGCAGAAAGGAATAGAGCTCAAGTATCCACCATTTTGCAGCTCTTTGAGCTCTGGCAATGAAGGAACATGTGTGTCTGAATCGTGCATGTCTGCACAGTGCCAGATGACAGATGCAGTAATTGTTTAATAGTAGTTTCGAAATGCAGGAGTTCTGTATGTATACAGTTAGGTCCATAACAATTTGGACATTGACACAATTTTCATCATTTTGGCTCTGTATACCACCACAATGGATTTGAAATGAAACAATCAAGATGTGCTTTAAGTGCAGACTTTCAGCTTTAATTTCAGGGTATTTACATCCAAATCAGGTGAACGGTGTAGGAATTACAACACATTTGATATGTGCCCCCCCCCCTTTTAAGGGACCAAAAATAATTGGACAAACTAACATAATCATAAATCTAATTGTCACTTTTAATACTTGGTTGCAAATCCTTTGCAGTCAATGACAGCCTGAAGTCTGGAACCCATAGACATCACCAGACGCTGGGTTTCGTCCCTGGTGATGCTCTGCCAGGCCTCTACTGCAACTGTCTTCAGTTCCTGCTTGTTCTTGGGGCATTTTCCCTTCAGTTTTGTCTTTAGCAAGTGAAATGCATGCTCAATTGGATTTAGGTCAGGTGATTGACTTGGCCATTGCAGAACAGTCCACTTCTTTGCCTTAAAAAACTCTTTGGTTGCTTTCGCAGTATGCTTCGGTCATTGTCCATCTGCACTGTGAAGCGCCGTCCTATGAGTTCTGAAGCATTTGGCTGAATCTGAGCAGATAATATTGCCAGAAACACTTCAGAATTCATCCTACTGCTTTTGTCAGCAGTCACATTATCGATAAATACAAGGGAACCAGTTCCATTGGCAGCCATACATGCCCACGCCATAACACTACCTCCACCATGCTTCACTGATGAGGTGGTATGCTTTGGATCATGAGCAGTTCCTTCCCTTCTCCATACTCTTCTCTTCCCATCATTCTGGTACAAGTTGATCTTGGTCTCATCTGTCCATAGGATGTTGTTCCAGAACCGTACAGGCTCTTTTAGATGTTTTTTGGCAAACTCTAATCTGGTCTTCCTGTTTTTGAGACTCACCAATGGTTTACATCTTGTGGTGAACCCTCTGTATTTACTCTGGTGAAGTCTTCTCTTAATTTTTGACTTTGACACAGATACGCCTACCTCCTGGAGAGTGTTCTTGATCTGGCCAACTGTTGTGAAGGGGTTTTTCTTCACCAGGGAAAGAATTCTTCTGTCATCCACCACAGTTGTTTTCCGTGGTCTTCCGGGTCTTTTGGTGTTGCTGAGCTCACCAGTGCGTTCTTTCTTTTTAAGAATGTACCAAACAGTTGATTGAGCCACACCTAATGTTTTTGCTATCTCTCTGATAGGTTTGTTTTGATTTTTCAGCCTAACGATGGCTTGCTTCACTGATGGTGACAGCTCTTTGGACTTCATATTGAGAGTTGACAGCAACAGATTCCAAACACAAATACCATACTTGAAATGAACTCTAGACTTTTATCTGCTCCTTGTCAATGAAATAACGAACTCCCATGAGGGAATAACATACACCTGGCCATGGAACAGCTGAGCAGCCAATTGTCCAATTACTTTTGGTCCCTTAAAAATGGGGGGGCCACATATAAAATGTATTGTAATTCCTACACCGTTCACCTGATTTGGATGTAAATACCCTGAAATTAAAGATGAAAGTCTGCACTTAAAGCACATCTTGATTGTTTCATTTCAAATCCATTGTGGTGGTATACAGAGCCAAAATGATGAAAATTGTGTCAATGTCCAAATATTTATGGACCTAACTGTATATGTAATGTATATACATACTGCTGCTGCTGTTTCCTGGTTTGTCCAAACATTTATTGTGGCCCAATCAATATACAAGCACACATTTCCCAGACTCCTTTTATGGACCTGTAATTGGCCGTGCCCTGAAGCAGAGTTAATCCCTCCCAGGCTTGTGTCGAGGCAGCTGTTGAGGGGACTGGATGGCATATACGGTCTATAAGGATGCAGGAAACACACTGAGTGACAGAGCAGGAGGATGAAATCTGTCTTCTTGACCTCAAGGTGGGAACTGTGCTGTCCAACCTATACTATAAGGAGGATATCTCTCAAGAATTAGACTTAGACATCTTGTTCGAGTAACACCTCTATTACGAGGAGACCTCACCGTGTTATCCATTAGGGATCTCTTCACTTGTGTGAAATAGAAGTATCATACATATCTGAGAAAGACATCGGGACGATGTCTCCTAAACTGCGGGTTG
Source organism: Osmerus eperlanus (assembly GCF_963692335.1). Taxonomy (NCBI): domain Eukaryota; kingdom Metazoa; phylum Chordata; class Actinopteri; order Osmeriformes; family Osmeridae; genus Osmerus; species Osmerus eperlanus. Next base: position 3,435,605 of record NC_085042.1, on the reverse strand, counting down.
GACGTCCTGACTGAGCCGACCTCTGGGCACGGTTGTCTCCTAACTTCAGGCTGGAACCCAGGACCCTCTCCAGAGCACTGTCCACATGCTGGGGACAAACTGTCTTCCTGTCTGTTTGTTTGCCATGCAGGAAACACAAGGCTGCCTGGACAAAGCAGTGAAGGTTAGGGTCAAAGGTCACCACCACTGAGGAGGCAGAAGGAGCAGAAGATGATCGTAACAGTAAACTGGAGGAGCAGTTTTCCCCGCAAGAAAGCAAGGAGGATTCCTCTCAGCTTTTAATAAAAAGTTATTTGACGTGTCTGCTGGGGAAACTGACACACTTTTCAATCAAAGCATTGTTTGTACCACCAGTGCTGCCAAAATGCCCCCCTGCTGGAACATAGCATTTGTGTTTATATGCAGTGATACGATGAAAATGCAAGCAGCGTGCATCTTCACGTTCATATCTCTCTGTGACTTTGTCCCTTTGTATTCGACACGGCCACAGGCTCTCTTGCAATCTGCCAGAGACTGCACCGATTTTTTTTTTTTGAAGGGGACCCGGCCTATTAAAACCAGAAATGTGAGCCTCTCAAGGCCTTGCTGTTGGTTAGCTTGTTTTATGATGTCAAACCCAAACACAGCAGAACAAGGCTCTTTCTAGTCAGTTGCGTCTTTGTGAGCAGAATTCCCATGGGACTTTCTGCAGCATCTCCCTCTTACGCATGAGATTCTACTGAGAGATTCAGGGAAAATCTCTCCACTCCTTAGCAACAACAGGCAGAAGGATGTGCACGTAGAGACTGCGTGTGCGTGACTGGGTGTGTTGTGTGTGTGTGTGTGTGTGTGTGTGTGTATCTGTGAGTGCATGAGGGCAAATGTGTGTGCTTGTGCGTCTGTTCGTGTATGAGTGTATGTGTCACACTCTGTGACTCAGGATCAAGACACTTGTCATATTTTTAATCCCCCTGACTTCCCCGAACATGTAATCCTCCACCAAAAAGCAAATGCCAAGCAATCCCCTTATCAATTACCTCCCAAAACCTGCCCTATGTACCCTTGCAAATTATATTGGATTAAGAACCCAGTACACAGAAACAATCAAATATGGTGGCTGCTGATATCGTGTCAGACCCAAACCTTGTAACCCCACATCATTAACAGAATGTTACTTTCTCTAAAGAAAGAGTATGTTTTTCCTAACCTTTCCATCACCTTTCTTTCTTTAAAATCACACCCTGCATTCGACCCTCTCAAATCAACAAAAAGTACCAACGTCAGTCTTGAGACTGAGACAAATAATAGGTGGCCTGTACCACATCGATCCCCAAACAAGATGGCTAACAGTTCAATAACCGGTATCAGATACTCTGGCAGTGATGGCGACAGCATCTCTGTCCTCAGGATGGAAGGTGTTCCTCACTGGAGACCCTAGTCAGATTTTAATTACAGATTGTCAATACAGCTTCTGGAGCTTCACAAGGCTCTTGGCTGCGACGTAGAAAACTCAGGAGATGCTGAGTGAAAGAGCTTTTGTGGCGCCTCGGTTCCATGAACCTTTGAAAGGAAGACGCCGGGGATATAAACGAGTCGCGAGGTGGTGGCGTTTTCCGAGGGCGTGTGCAAAAGCCACCTGGCTCTTGGGAGATCTCTCTCAGCGAAGCAGCAGACACGCCTGGCTGCGTATCACCCTGCCATCACTCGTCCTTGTCTCTCCCCGTGTGTCTCCAGTGGGAAGGCCTTCCCGAGCAGAATGCGCCGTCACCAAGACATCTCCCAGCTTCTCCCTGCTCCATAGGAATCTCAGGGGAGCTTAATATCTCCTGTGGGGTGGGGGGGTGGGGGCAGAGGACATCATATATAGTGAGGCATCATTTCTTCTGGCTCACTTGAGGTGGTCAGAGGTGGGTGGACAGACCTCCCCCGCCCAGTTAACTTTCCCAGGACTGGACCCAACACTAAGAGGCCACGTCTGGTCTGTGCCACATGGTGAATCCGAATTAGGGCTTCTTCCACCGAGCAACATCATGCAGGTACCTACAGCAATGCAGGCAAGCTAGCAGCTGGATAGAATTCTAATGTGAATCTTCTGTTAAAAACCTAAACATGGCACAGTTCAACTGTGGGAATTGTTGTTGAGGCAAATACAAGTGGAGATATTCTTTGGGATTCTAAGCAATTGTTTTTGGCATTGAAGTCAAAGCACCTTATAAGCAATGCATTTATTGTATAGCATCACATTTATTACTATGCAGGAACATCAACACTACCTACAGCAATATGGCATTATATTGGGACAAATGGATAATAACCAATGTTTTTATACAGCAAATGATTTACATTCAGCACAGTGCATTCATTTGGAAACTTTACATAAACAGCCCACCCCCTTCTCCTTCATCCTCCCTCCTCCTCCCTCCCTCCCCCTCCACCCCCCTTCTTTGTCCTGATGATAGCAGGATAATAATGCTCCTGTTTTCCTGTGCGTCCTGGCAGGTTCAACAGAGATGTAACCTTTTCCTCACTCACAGTTTCCATGCCAACGCCAGCCCCTGCTGCAACTTTGCAGTGCAGATGAACACAGAGGGGCTGCTAATGGATGTGATTGGCCTGAATTGGGGGGGGGGCAGGAACCGTTTTAAAGGTGGGGATTTTATTTGCCTTGAATTTTGCCTCGGTTGTAGTGTCTGAATGATATATTTGATTAAAGGTGGTTGACATCTGAAACCACATCATTAGTACATGACTGCAACTCATGCATAAATACAGATAATGACTGGTTGCTGTCCTGGGCCTGTAGGCTCCTCCGCAGAGCTCTGTCCTGGGCCTGTGGGCCCCTCCGCAGAGCTCTGTCCTGGGCCTGTGGGCCCCTCCACAGAACTCTGTCCTGGGCCTGTGGCCCCTCCACAGAGCTCTGTCCTGGGCCTGTGGGCCCCTCCGCAGAGCTCTGTCCTGGGCCTGTGGGCCCCTCCGCAGAGCTCTGTCCTGGGCCTGTGGGCCCTCCACAGAGCTCTGTCCTGGCCTGTGGGCCCTCCACAGAGCTCTGTCCTGGGCCTGTGGCCCCTCCACAGAGCTCTGTCCTGGGCCTGTGGGCCCTCCACAGAGCTCTGTCCTGGCCTGTGGGCCCTCCACAGAGCTCTGTCCTGGGCCTGTGGCCCCTCCACAGAGCTCTGTCCTGGGCCTGTGGCCCCTCCACAGAGCTCTGTCCTGGGTCTGTGGGCCCCTCCGCAGAGCTCTGTCCTGGGCCTGTGGGCCCCTCCGCAGAGCTCTGTCCTGGCCTGTGGGCCCTCCACAGAGCTCTGTCCTGGGCCTGTGGCCCCTCCACAGAGCTCTGTCCTGGGCCTGTGGCCCCTCCACAGAGCTCTGTCCTGGCCTGTGGGCCCTCCACAGAGCTCTGTCCTGGGCCTGTGGCCCCTCCACAGAGCTCTGTCCTGGGCCTGTGGCCCCTCCACAGAGCTCTGTTCTGGCCTGTGGCCCCTCCACAGAGCTCTGTCCTGGGCCCTCGTCCTCCTGTCGTGAAAGCCCTGCCATGGCTCAGCCTGTGGCCAGTATGAAAGTGATGTATTGAGGAAAGGAGAAAAACAAACCTTGGGCTTTCCTTTTATTGCATCTGTCAGGACAGAGACCACATAGCTCAAGCCTGTCACCGCTCAGATGGAGGCCCTTGAAACAGCGTTGTGTCAGTGACCTGTGGATTCCAGAAGCCTTCACAGTTCTGAAGGCTCTGAGTGTTTATCACCTATTCCACAGCTGTGGCTGGTGTCTGGGGAGGTGTGGATTCAGATGACTGCTGACGTACACCCCGATGAGACCTGCTCTCTGACGCCTGAGGTTCTAGCTATCAAAGCTCTCAGGCTGGAACGATATTAATCACTCTTTCAGCTGTCAGTCCACATCGGCAAGGAGTCATCCATCTTTGAACCTGTGTCAGTAATTTGACAACAACTGCTCTTTTGATTAAAGTCTCTGCCCCCAAAACACATCCTAAAATACAACACTTCTCGACATTGACAGATGGTCGCCTGTCTTCTTCAATGCCCTCAATCTATACAATGATTGGGCCGTATGAAAGAGATGTATAAGACGTATGTGAAACTGATGATTTATAAATGATTGTGTAGGATCCGCTGAAGGTAGGCAGAAGCCTTTCTGAAAGGAAGCTTGATTGTGTTACCTCTCCACAGCCTCTCCTAGTCTGGAGCCAGTAACCAAGGGCAGCCGAGCACCACAGCAGAGAAACTCTCTTCCTGTTCCTTCAGACCTCACTGCTCTACTGCTGAAGAAGCGCAGCAAGGGACACATCTCAGACTCCCCGTGTCACAGACTGTCCCTTGTCCCCGCCGAAAATACGGACAGGGATTTTCACACGTCATTTATTTGATCAAGCCCCCAATATTTATCAAAGAAACAGCTCCTTCAGCAGCTGTTGTTCCTCATATTTCCTCTGCGCCTTGGCTTGCTGACAGACTTGATGTCGTCTTCAAGGCCTCTTCAGAGAATGAAGGACTGGAACATTTTGTGGCAGGGATATCTCCCATCTCGCAACGTGAGGTACACATTTGTGGGTGTTTTGTTTTTTAAAACAAACTGCTTTTCCCATAAAATGTCTTAAATTGAAATTAATGATCTTATTTTCCACACAGTTGGATTTATTAAATCATGTAGGGGTAATCATTTGTGTATTGCTTTTGTTGTTTTGTTCCTTCATTTATTATGTCTGGATGAGAAATGGAGGGAATCAATCGGATTTGATAGGGTTAGGGTTAGGGTTTGGTGAAATTTTCATACCACAGCTAGACGTGCTAAGACTTCAAACCATCCATAGTAAAAGAAATTGGCTGAATGTAAGGAGACTTAGTGGAACACTGAACTTGGATGTTAGCTAGTCGACTGCATTTGCTCTCATACATGTTGGTTACTCTTAAATTTGAGAAACCAAAATGTCAAGTGCGACAGAGTGGAAGTATCTGACTCAACCTGTGTATGAAAATCCTATTTTCTATGTGAGATCCTCTCATCTGAAGCAGAGGGTCATGGGAAATGTAATTTTGCACACCATCTGGTCTCATCTGGCGAATCAAGGCTCTTCCCTTGGCAGCAAGAATCTTCTTTTTTTCTTCCGAAGGACCCTGAGAGAGTGTGTAACATCTTAATCTTGCATGTTTATTTCGTAAAAAAAAAAAATCCTGACAGGTTAAAGTTTCTGAATGAGAAGCATATTCTTTCTTAGGTTTCTGTACACAACCCCCCAGTCTGCTTTTAACCAGCATGCCTTATGGACAAATTGAAATAATCTGTAATGGGGTCGGTCGATAGTGTCTTTTTAGTAACCATATTTCCATCAGCAGAGCAAGTCAGCTCTCACCATGCTGTAACCATGGCAACGTGATCCAACTTAACCTTGCAAATGTACTTTATTATTAGTTTTAATTGAATTCTGATATGTGATGTAACAGTACAGCTGTAATTGGATTAGTGTGTCATTACCCTTGTTAGCCTTGTCTTCTTGGTGTTCCTTGGGATCTCATTATGTATTCTGCTCTTTTGTGAGTTCTAACAATAATTACTTCCTCAAGTTAAAGCAAACAGGTAGGCAAGTCCTTGATCAAAGGCTTGAGCTTTCTAGAACTGGTACCAGAAATAGAACTATGGAATTGTGGATTTGCAAAGACACAATGAATCCGGAGAAACCAAGATCATAATTTTCAGACACAGTATTCAAAAGTTATAAGCAAAAATAGTCATTTTAAAAACTAAACTAATGAGTCAAACTAAACTAACAACTATGAGGATGATGATTGTGTGTGAGCTTGTGACCAGCAAACACAAATTCAGTAGTTTCACCGAGTAATTTAAAATGCCAAATGAAATGTGTCTAAAGGCCCTTGCACACTGAGTGCGACATTTTTGTATGAGTTTTTTCGCAATCGTCAGCCTCAGAATTCGGTGGCTCTGAATTGCCAAAAAAACTATCAAAATGCTGGCTATGGATGCGAAAAACGCAGAAAATCGAACCCGATCCAAACCTTTTTTTGACGGACGAAAGTTTCGGAGGCAGTGTGTAAGTGCGATTGACATAACGTGAGGTTGTATTAATTTTTTTTGTATCATGTATCTTTCTGGCTATTGGCTATTTTCTTGGTAAAAACCAAGCATGAGCTGTAAATTAAAATTAAAAAATAAATTAATTGTAAGTTTGGAGATGATTTCATTACAAGCCAAAGGACACCAGATTGTTGTGATATTGGTATAACAAAAACAGTACACCATTTCACAGTACGGTTTCATCGGAACTGGCCCAAACCTTTATGGGGCCCAAGCTAATTTAGATTTTGGGGCCCTCCATTGCCTCAGGGTTGCCAATACTATTGATAATCAGCAATGCTTGATCATTCACACACCTTACTATAAATCAAATGCACCTATTATTGTTTGTATTAGCTGTAGCTGTGTTGCTTACAGAACACCAATGTCCACCTGGCATTTTGAACCTTCTAAGGTTTTGTCCTTCTTAGTAAAAATAAATAAAAAAATAGCAAACTTACTGTGGTCTGGTGTTAATATTCAAAGTGATACAGTACCAAGTGGCATATTGACTGCCGTGTACTGAAAAGTAACAAAATAAACCAGCAGACAATGCATTTACTGTTAACAAGTTAAACACTTTATTTGCATTTGGGTAAAAAAAAAACATTGCTTGGTGACACGGATCAGGAGAAGGTCCCCAATGAGTGTGCCCAATTTCAAAACTTTTGACCATATGGTTCTATGGGCTGTCACAGACTCCCTTGGCAGAATAATAATAATAAAACTAACAAAAACAATAGGAGCTTCGCTGCTTGGCCCCTAATTAAGTCACCGGTGACTTGGCTGCCCATCCCACCTCACCATGCGGACGATGCATTCCTGGTGTCTGGTTGCCCCCATAGCTCCCTCTGCCTGGTCCCTCATCCTGGTAGAGAACCGAGGGAGGTTTGGATTGCAGAGGCAGATGCAACGGCTTACTAAACATCAGGCCGCTCAAATAGATGTGAACGCTCTGCTCTGGTAAGTGCAGGCTTAAAGATGTTGCTGGCTTCGTTAAATCCCAGACATGACTTCTGACTTAGTCGCCAAAGTATATTTTCTGCCCGCATGCGGGAGTGGGATGGAGATACATGGATTTTTTTTGCTGCTGACACAGCAGAACTTTCTTGGTCACTGGGGAAAAACTAACCACATCAATTTGCGCCTGTTAGCAAATATTTTTGTATAATTAATTCAGGAAATGATTGTAAATGTAAGATAAGACATTTGTAAGACATTTGTCATTTGTATGTGAGACATTTCCTGTATTTTGTAGCGTATTTTTTGCAATGAACTGGAGTAGGAGGAAGATGGAAGGTTTAGTGAGTCATACATCAAGAACAGGTGCCCCTGAATAGAAAGATTAAATATTTATCACGGTTGAATGTGTCCCTTAGAACGGCTTGAATGCTGAGATTTTAATTTGCTCCAGTTTATGGTCTGAACACGATAGCCAATTCCGACTGCTGTTCCAGCACTGAGGGGTCAGGAAATAGTCTTTACAGAACAGATGGAAAATTACATATTAAAATGAGGTTTTACTGATTGAACTTCTTTACTCAGTGGTTCATGACACATAGAATTGTAACAAGAGTACAGTCCCCAAGTAACAGAATCACATTTGACCATTTAAATATTCATGGCAAGTCAGGACAAACTCTCACCAAGATGTCCCTGTGAGTGTTCCTTCAGAAGTGGTCACTGATGGAAGCAGGATGTATGTAAGCCAGAGATACTCAGACACACACATCAAGGGCACAGACATCCAGCAATGGTAGGTGGACAGGTAGGTACTTCATTAATACCCAAAGGGAAATGGTAAAGTTCCAGGCAGAGAGAAAATGTCGTACTTGGGGGGACATACAAGTTTTGAGCAGAAAGATGTGAAGGTCTGAAATCCACAGAATGATAATAACAACCACGTCTTAATTTCAGCAGACACTTTTATCCAAAGTGACAAATGGGGCGTGTGGGGGATTCAAACCTGCAGGTTACTTTGGATACAGGTGTCTGATGGTCCACCACTGAGTGTCGCTAACAGTCAACATGGGGGTCCACAATGAATCAATTACCCACCCCTATGTACTGACATACAGTTTTTGCCTTCAGTTTTAATTCTTCAATCAGTCTGCAATCAGATGTAAGGATTAAGAAAGCAATCATCACCTACACATAGCAAATCAGAGCATCAAACAGCTCCCAAACAGAGGCCTTGGAAACGAGCAGAAAGATGGAATCTTAGATTAGTACTATGAAACGAACACGTATGAGACATCCCTGTGGATTCACTTCTTAATCGCTGCAAATGGCGAGCGAAAACATTGTTTCATCCCGCCCTTCCTCCCCCGTGTTCATGTATTCCCACTACTCACCGAGGAGCTGACAGCAGGAGGGACGGAAATTCTTCGAATCATTTTGGCGGCCTGCCACGGCGGCCTTCGAGATGTGCCGCTGTCGTCTCGCCGCGGAAACCCTGACCCCTGACCTTGGTGTGTTGTCTGCAGTGTTCTGGCTGCGCCTTGTGTTGCCCTCCGCTGGGCTCTGGTGACATGGTGTTAACGCTGCGTGACGCTGGCTTCTCTTGGCTGCGTGGGTCGTTTTTCACATGGATGTTCCAGTGGGATGAGAGAGCAAGCAGGGCTTAGGGTCACATTAGGCTTCCTAACCACCTGTGATGGTTTAGGGGCGAGAGAAGGAGTAAGAGGCTAAAAGAGAGATGGAGCGCAGCGTGCGGATGGAGAGAGACACAGAGAGAGACAGAGAGAGAGAGGGGTGAGAGACTTAAAGAGATGAAGAGAGAAATAGAGAGAGAGAGAGAGAGAGAGAGAGAGAGAGAGAGAGAGAGAGAGAGAGAGAGAGAGAGAGAGAAATAAAGACAGAAATAATGTCTCCAGTTTGTAGAGGGAAGAAGGAAACACACCCAGCTTTTTGGTTGACATTCAGATACACATTGGATCTACCTTAATTAATTGAACATGTGTCAGAAGGATTCTCAATGTGACTTCTAGGGGCACCTGTTTCACATCACTTGGGGTAGGGTGCATCGTCATAGTAACCATAAGGAGAGACCTTGTCCTCGACATGGCCCAAACTGGAGCAGCAATTGTCCCGGTGGTCTTCTTGTTTACGTGGAGCCCCTGCAGAGCAAATTGGCCCAGAAAGCCTTTCATCCACGGAGCCAAGAGTTCTCGAACCTTTGAAACGGGCCATCCTCCCATATGGAGTTCGGGGATCGTGCCCCTGCGTCGTTGTCCTCGACGTGCTGAGGTTAGCACGACAGCGCGGGGCCGGGCGACAGCCAGGCCCACACCTCTCTGTTCCAGGAAGGAGCACTTACAAACGAGAGAGAGCAGCAGGGCTTTCATGTGAGCCTGACCCACAGTAGCTCCGGGGGGGGGTCAAAGACTTTATGAAAGTCCACTTACTGTAAGATGCTGTTCACGGGCACAAACCCCCCCCCCCCCCCCCCCCCCCCCATCCAGTGGAGGTGTGCCCCCAGCCCCCTGGAGGCTTCATCTGCATGTTTCCAACCCAGCTCTGGAGATGCTGAGTGTTTTCGGGGTCATTACTGGGGGAGCACGGGCGTGCATATATATAGCTCTGGGATGATTACATTCCGGTTGCCAGGTTGGTGGAAGCTCATAAATGTGGGGCTGCTACGCTGCCGGGGCAGGTCCCCCAGCACTGTGTGCATCACCTGGGGTTGCTGAATATGGAGTGGATGGACTAGGGAGGAGAGAGAGAGAGAGAGAGAGAGAGAGAGAGAGAGAGAGAGAGAGAGAGAGAGAGAGAGAGAGAGAGAAAGAAAGAGAGAAAGAAAGAGAGAAAGAAAGAAAAAGAGAGAGAGAGAGAGAATGTCTCCAGTTTGTAGAGGGAAGACGGAAACACACACAGAGAGAGAGAGAAGAAGGGACACGAGTAAAAAAGCAATGAGAAATTGTGAGATGGAAATAGAGGAGATAGAGAGAGAGAGCGCTAGAGGGAGGATGAGAGAAAGAGGGAGAGAGGACAGGTAAAAAAGAGGTGGCATAGACTGGCGGACAGCAAGACAGAACGGGGGACCAGAGAGAAAGAGAGAGGGAAAAGCGCCGAATCAATATTTATACTGTGAGGCGAAACAATTTGAAAGCCATAATTAAATTGCCGTGTCATATTTCATTTCATTACGGAGCCAGGCCCGCATGCAAATGATCCAGAAGGCCTTCTTCTCGAGTGGATTTCATTCCCTTTTATGACAGTGAATCCTGGAGAGCCAGAGGGGAGAGAAACACAGTGGCACCTATGTATTCATAAGGCTACTGTTCCAGGACTGAGGGGGTTGATCTGCCGTCCAGGAGGGCCGGAATACAAAGTGGTTTCGAGCCTCCCAGTTAACCGGCTGTGGGGAGATGAACAGATACCATCCCAAAGCCTTCTGGGTAACGTCTAGTTCTGCGGGAGACCAGCGACTGAAGGCTGGAGAGATGGGCAGCTCTCCTCCTCTGAGACACCTAGAGGACTTTGCATCTTCATGAATGTGGGATAACAGACTAGCAGCCCCCTTAGTGGGGGGGTAAGAGTTGCATGCCCCCCCCCCCCCCCACCAGAGCGGGAACAGCAGTTAAAGTGCCCATGAGCTCAACTCACTGCGACCAAAGCTTTGCCGGATTCTTCCTTCCATTAAGATCCTCTGTTGAATGCAGAGATCCTCTGTCTCTGGGCAAATCTCATGCTCCCTGCGTCGTCCTCGTTTTCAGGTCTTTGCCGTCTCCGAGACAACCTGATCGATTCTCTCGCCGGCTTGATTACCTTCCTCATATTCTACCCAGCATCCCCCCCAGTCCTGTTTTTGCTCCAGGTGCTGTGCCTTACATATCACTGCGCTCTGCACTTCCGACAAATGGTTTTCGGAGAGAACAACAAAACAGCTGTGCATGGTGTAGCCAATTAAAAGTTTGCCTTCCTTCTTGTCTCTCTGTGTGAAGTGCTTCCTCGCACAGTCCTCTACAGGAGAGTACAGCTTCAAAGTGTGGAGGAGGGGCCCTGTCCACAGCAACAGAAGTGGTGTCGGCCTAACTTTAATTGTCTCGTATTCTCCCTTTCAGCAAATCTGTCACGACTGCCAGACACCAAACTCAGGCAAGACGGAGGAAAAAGGAAGCGACGGATGTCTGGATTGGTGGCCGACGTTGACGTCTTTGTTTGGTGGCGCCGCAGATGGAAACGGTGACAGCTTAAGCGATGCCACTGGTAAGCACTGCAAACTGGTACGACAGAACAACAGCTGGCTGTGTGTGTGTTTGTGTGTGCCTGTGTGTGTGTGTGATCAATAGTGCCATTGCCTGTAGGGATATGGACATGATGGTGGCCAGGGAGTGTGTGAGAGTGTGTGTGAGTGTGTCATGTTTCTGTGTTCCCGCAAGGAGGCCAGCCATGTAATTAACCATGCCAACAGCCTGCTCTCGGAAGCTGTACGGAGATAGGAGAGGGAGATGGCGAGAGAGGAGAGGAGAGGGAGAAGAGGAGAAGGAGAGAGGGGGATATGGTGAAGGAGCGGGGGAGGAGATGGGGTGGAGATGGAGACAGTAAGGGAGAAGTGGAGGAGGAGAGGAGGGAGGATTGAGGTGGTAGAGGAGGAGAAGGAGAGGAGGAGGATGAGCGGGAGACAGTAAAGGAGGAGGAGTGCAGGAGGAGAGGAGGGGAGAGGGAGGTGGTAGAGGAGGAGGAGGAGAGGAGAGGGAGGTGGAGGAGGAGAGGAGGATGGGAGAGGAAGTCGTAGAAGACGACAGCTGGAAGGGTCTGAGGTAGGCCTGGACCAGGTAAAAGGGGGTCAGGAACAGATGTATATAACCCCGCCGAACCTGTGCAAGAGGGCTGAGGGATAATCACTCTGTTGTTTTTGACACGCTGATGAAACTTCATGCATGGCTGCTCTACCCTGCAGGGAGGCCAGCCGACCAGCTGCTGTGCTACTCGTTATTCTTGTGACCGTCTAGAAGGCGGCGCAGCTGGCAGACCCAGAGACCCGTGGCAACCCAGGGCACCCTGCTCTCCCACACCCAGCCCGGGGACTGGCATGCAGAGCCGGGGAGGGCACGGATCTCTGGCTCGCCACCTGACCCTGCTCCGGCACTCTGGCATGTTCCCCTGGAGTGACATTCACTCAGCCGCAGCCAGCAAGCGTCAGATTCACTGAGGCTGATGTGGTGGAAAGCACCCAAGGTTAAACACATCGCCGCTGCACTGCTCTCCACCACCCGTAGATGGCGCTGCAGCCCCTGCTGAAAACCGTAGCTACCCCCGCTGATCCCAGAAATTCAATTATTCAGCACTTCCAGAGCAAATATGTTTTCTTTTTATTTTCTTTCATTTTGTTCTCGTTTGTTGTTGATAATTTACATTCCGAGGTTCACATTGTTGAGGTATAATAGAAAGCCGGGGTAGCAACAATATGACTGTGTGGGTGTCATAATTATATTTTGATACAGACCAGATTGGAGAGGGATGGTGGTCAGGATCGGGAGAGCCCTGCTGTGCTTCTCGTTTCTTCTGCCTGTGTCTCCTCTCTGCAGACAGGAGTCTCCACATCCTTGTCCTTCACTGGTTCACACGCAGACGTATTTGCATCCCCCTATGGCTTCCAGGTCAATCACAGTAATAACGGGGCTTCATTGAAACAGTATCATAAATCTTCCAGTAAGAGCCACATTCTCGCTCATTCCTAATGACATGTTGACTATGGGATCTGTGAGATGGGATCATTTATGCATCACTTCTATGTATTAATAATCGAGGCATGTTATTAATCGTAAAGGATTCATGGTGAATGACGCGCCCGAGTGCATTAAAGATGTTTCCCAGGCTTGAAGCCACTCTCCATTGTTGTGTCCGACATTGAACACAATCAACCAAAAAAACTAATTTTTTAGTAAACTAACTAATTATAACAGCTGGAACCCACCAGAATGATTGCTGGAACCAGTTCTTTCCACCAATGCAAAGCAGTCATCTCCCACAGCTGACACACAAGGAGAGAAAAACCCATCGTCCAGATCAAGGAGTCAGGAGGGCATCTGGCCCCCACGCAGAGCCAGGGAAGGCTGGCCAGGCCGGGGCTTGTGTCTGGTTATGAAGGCTGGAGATAAGAAGTCGGGACGCTGCTCTGAGAAATGGGGCAGCCGGAGCAGTCCTCGGAGAGACGGAGAGAGAGAAAGAGAGGGGGGGAGGAAAAGGAGGGGGAAGGTGGCGGAGGGAGGGAGGGAAGGAGAGGAGGGAGGGAGGGAGGGAGGGAGGGGGGGGGGAGGGAGGGAGGGAGGGAGGGGAAGAGAGAGAGATTGCAAAGCAACAAAAAAAAGGAGGACGAGCAAAGCAACGGTTTCTGGAGGGATATTGTTCGAGAAAGAGGGGTGAGGGAGGGAGGGAGGGGTGGGGAAGAAAGGGAGGGAGGGAGGGGGGGAGGGTGGAGGAGACGGCTGTACACAGGCAGACAGTTCCCTCATGCTAGAGCAGGTTTCCCAGGCACTGACAGAGCTTTCCAGACACAGATAGGAGTTCTTCTACGCAGCAGATCCATGTGGAGCGTCTCTCCACATCTCCTCCAGCTGGAGGGGCACCGCGCCACACACAGGCTGTGTGATCATCTGGCCCATCCCTAATTTGATTGGGCAGTCATTTAAGCAGAGCTCCACAGAGAGAGACTGGCGGAGAAAGATATAGGTAGAGAGAGAGAGAGAGAGAGAGACGGGCGAGAGAAGGTGGCAGTTGAAGAAAGAGCCCATCAGAGAGAGAGAGAGATAAAGACCAGCAGATATAGCCACAGAGAGACAGGCACAGAGATAGTCACAGAGAGAGGCAGGAAAGACAGGCGGAGAGAGGCAGGCGGAGAGAGACAGGCGGAGAGAGGCAGGCGGAGAGAGACAGACGGAGAGAGGCAGGCGGAGAGAGGCAGGCGGAGAGAGACAGACGGAGAGAGGCAGGCGGAGAGAGACAGACGGAGAGATACAGACGGAGAGAGGCAGGCGGAGAGAGACAGACGGAGAGAGGCAGGTGGAGAGAGGCAGGCGGAGAGAGACAGACGGAGAGAGGTAGGCGGAGAGAGGCAGGCGGAGAGAGGCAGACAGAGCAGCGACTTGGCTGACAGGGCCCAGCCGTGCGCCCCATGAAACCACTCTTCACCTGTCAGGCCCGTACAAGCCATCAAGCAGAACTTACACACATCCCAAGAGCCACCAGGAGCATAGCTCTGCATGTGTGTGTGGGGCCTAGTCATGAGGGTGTCAGTGTGGTTTCAAAGCCTGTACTGTATGCATGTGCCTGTGGGAGCTTTCTGGGTCTGGTATGTCTGTGTGGTCGTTTGTCTGTTGTTGTAGAAAACAGACGTCCGTAGAAGGTAGTAGAAAAAAGTAGTCGAAGGCAAAATATCGGCTCAAGGCAGCTTGATGGTTTAATTCGGCAAGGCAGATGTGCGTTCCCAAACACATACAGGAAAAGACAACCACATTTCCTTGGACATCTCATTATATAGACAGATATGAGGCACAATCCCCCTCCCTGCCTGATGTAAGGACATAACCTTCTAGAACATTCTACAAGGTTCTTTAACCAGTTCCTAACCACCCCACAACTGCGTGCGCATCCTCTGGCTCTTAAAATGTTGATCAACTTCTCTCTTACTGGAAAAGTCCCCTCTACTTCACTTCCCATGTCCTCGCTTCATCTCAACCCCAGTTCACCCCAACATGCTTAACCCGTTCCTACATCCTCCATCTCTAACTATCTCTATCTGTAACTGCGCATGGTTTCTTAACTGTGCAGATAGAAGTCAGCCATTTTAGGCCCCAAAACCCTCTCTGGTGTAACCCTCCCTGGTTTGCCTAGCTGTCCCATAATCAATTTCCCACAACACTATCTTTGGAGTGTCCTGTGTGTACCTGCGGAAACAGGTGTCCACAAGCACAAGCTGTTGGTGGGGGGGGGGGGGGGGGGGGGTTGAGGTGGTGTTGGTGGGTGGGTGAGGTGGGCTAGTATGGGGGCTAGACAATGACCTTCCACGTAGGTCGTCTTCAGTAAACGGCGCCAGTGTTGTTGTCCTTCAAAGGAGACTTCCTCACCTCGGTGATTCATCGCCCTGCTGGTTGATTTAGCGAGCGGAGCAGCCAGGCTGGATTCCTTTATCTTCTCCTAGTCTGGAGAATGGATTCCAAATGGCATTCTGCCCGGTTATGTGTCAGTGCATTTGTTATCACTGACAACCACAACCCCCCTCTTTACAAATATAAATCTGCGAAAACAATCGCTGAGCAAGACAGCAATGTAACCTTTTAAAATATCATGGCGGCCATCCATTTTTACATGTAGATCATCATCATGAAGGTGCTGGCTGCAGAGGTTCTTCACAGAGCTTCACAGGCATTAGTAGCTAGACATTTAGCCTGGGTACCAGGACAGTGACAATCTCTACCCCAGACAGTAGATACCTCTACCCCAGACAGTAGAATTTTACCCCAGACAGTAGATGCCTCTACCCCAGACAGTAGATACAGTACCTCTACTTACCCCTGGTTGCATCATATGGAACCTTTGTGATGAAACCGTTTGTTCAAACCCAGTCATCTAACCCGGAGCTTGCCTTCATCAACATATACACAATGTTAAGCTGCATTATAACGCATTCTTCTTCTTCTTCAGAATAATTTGGTCTCGGAGATGTCAGAAGGCAGCCTGTGTTTGCCGATGCCCTCGAGACCCAGCCTACTCAGAGAGTGATGGATGGTGTCGCCGGCAACGAGAAGCAGAAACGATTAGACATGATTACAGTTTCACCAATTACTCATTGGGAGTTGACTGTGCTTGCTGTGGGGGCTTTTGTTCCTCAACCTGCCTCATCAAAGAAGATCAGAGTTGTAACACGCCCCGGTTTGCAGTGCAACACCCCCTGTCCGTGGTTTGGGGCTGCTATGTGAGTTCAGAATCCCATCCTGAGGCTCAATCCGTTTCCATGTAAAGCAAAACAAAATGGCAGGAAGATATCGACCGCAGTAACAGACAGCATGAATAATTCATGGCAGTGCTCGCTGTGTTCTTGATAGGCGTCCCTCAATGTGCTCAAAGTGCTTAGGAGTTCCCTGAAGTGTGTGGGTGTGTGTGGGCTCTCTGAAGTGCAGGTGGGCTCTATAAGGGGCTCTGAAGTTAAGACTCCACGTCCCATGAGAGGGACGTGTGGTTTCTGGAAAGGTCTCCTCTTCTGTTTGACCTTGCCCGCGGCAAGGAAGAGAGTCGTGGAGAGTCGTTTGAAGTTCTTTAAGTTCCAGGTGTGTGTTTGCCATTTTTGACCAAGTCCAAGTACAGGCACAGTGAGTGTTCTGTTTCATGAGCGCTGCTCTGAGGGATCGTGGTGATGGGAGGAGGAATTGCTGAGAAAGCTCCTTGCCGGCAAACCAGACACTCTAGCATGAGCCACAGAGACAGGAACAGCAAAAAAGCAGAAAGCTAAATAACAAGCCCTTACAACCACACGGATTCCGAGAATATAAACAAATTATGAATCTTGAGCTCCTTTAAATTCAGCCTCATCCATTATTCACCCAGTCTGACTTCCAAAGCTTCAGTTTGTCCAATGTAAAAGCTTCTCAAACATGAAATAGCAGTGTGTTCTGGCCCAGTGTGGGAGGTGATTACTGTACTTAATCTGCCAGTGTTGAGCGGTCTGTTAGTTGTCCCACTGGCCATGCAAGGCCAGCAACATTCCAGACATCCTTTTAACTGAAGAACAGGCTTTGCAAGTGTCATCTCTGTCTGACGGAAATCCCGCTATCTTAATGGGTATTTTAACCTCTAGGCCTGAGGAGGTGCTTTTATTGCAAACAAGCCCTCCACTGTGACTTGGCTGGCACTGGGAGAACCTGCCACTATTAATCATGACACAACTGCAGTGGATGGGCACTCTTCCCGCTATGCCTGTCAATGAGGGGGGAGACACTGTGCTGGGTTGTGTGTGTTTCTCTGTGTACCAGCGCAGTGTGTCTGTGCCAGTGTCCATGTGTGTGTGCGCACGCCGGCGTGTGTGTGCGTTTGTTTCTGTGCGTCGATAGAGACGGGTCGCCTCGATCAAAACAGCGACCTTTGAGGAAACGGGTCTCGCATCCACGCGAACCTCACTGATAAAGCGTGCGAAGGGAACCATCGTTCACACAGAAGAGACATGAAAACATCTTTGCACTCTCGGGTGGTCGAAAAACATGGATGGCCAGTCGCGTTAATGTAGGGCTATTGTCAGAAACGCACATAAATGGACCACTTTGGTTTAAGGGTGCATTCGATTCATCCCAGCTCTCTTACCCATGCCCGTGTCGCTGAAACCCCAGCCATGGATCTCAGGTAGCTCTACACTTTCTCATTCTTTTCTTTTTTTTTGACAGAATAAATAGTCAATGACAATGATACATGGATCCCCAGCCTAACTGTCAGAAGCAGGTCTTCACGAAGAATCCTCTTCCTCCATTTATCATAATGCCTAGCAATTAGAAGACATTGACTGTCGTTACGACGACTTCCTCGGTCCATCTCTCCGGCAGACGGCGGGAAGATATCGAGGGGGACAATGCCTTATTGTGACCAGCACTCTGGGAAGTGGAGGTGTCATTCTCCCCCCATTATCAGCCCAGCCTCCTTCCAGTCCCCGGCAGACCAGCGCCTAAATCACAAGCTAACAAGCGGGGGGGGGGAGAGATGTAGTGAGAAGGAGAAGGAAAGAGGTGGAGGGAGAGAGAGAGAGAGAGAGAGAGAGAGAGAGAGAGAGAGAGAGAGAGAGAGAGAGAGAGAGAGAGAGAGAGAGCGAGCGAGAGAGGGAGGAAGGAAGAGAAGGATAGAGCGGGAGGAGAGATAGAGGAAGAGAGAGAGAGAGAGAGAGAGAGAGATGAGAGAGAGAGAGAGAGAGAGAGAGAGAGAGAGAGAGAGAGAGAGAGAGAGAGAGAGAGAGGGAGGAAGGAAGAGAAGGATAGAGCGGGAGGGAGAGATAGAGGAAGAGAGAGAGAGAGAGAGAGAGAGAGAGAGAGATGAGAGAGAGAGAGAGAGAGAGAAGAGAGAGAGAGAGAGAGAGAGAGAGCCTTGCTGGCTCAAGTGTCATTAGTGTCCATCCATACCTCAAGGAAATGTTTATTATCAGAAACAATGCATTGTGGGAAATGAGGACCTGCTCTCTCTTAACAAGTGTGTGGCTAGAACACAGGTCTGCCTTTCAAGCTTCCAGCTGGAATGAATTCTTAGTTGTTCAGCACAACATGTATCTGGTCTATGTGAGGACCAGTTCTATGGATTCTAGAGAGTGAATTCAGTCTGGTACAAAACGTGATCTTAAAATGTGACTTCTAGATCATTCCATTTTGAAGACTCCATCTCCCCACCGGCCAATTACACA
Organism: Osmerus eperlanus; assembly: GCF_963692335.1. Lineage (NCBI taxonomy): Eukaryota > Metazoa > Chordata > Actinopteri > Osmeriformes > Osmeridae > Osmerus > Osmerus eperlanus. Next base: position 3,417,163 of record NC_085042.1, on the reverse strand, counting down.
CCAACAACAAACAACAACAAAACATTAATAGCCACCGTTTCTTTCTGTTACTTTCATCACCATCCCGTTAGAAATAGATGGAGCAAGCAACACCCTGAAGGTAGTAACAGCACAGCCTGTTCCACCTAGCAGGACACATCGGTCCTGATCAGGGGGAGACAGGACTGGTCAGGCTCAGTTAGTTTGAGATGATTATCCGATACCGGTTTGCTGTCATTACGATGTCCTTGGTGTGTGTTGACTGTGAGCTGAGAGAGTCACCTGGTTCATTTGAATAACCGTGAGACGGGTGCAGACTAGCTCTGGGATGGCTGGATCCCTCCTTCCTGCTGGCAGGGCTGTGACATCACCAGTGACGCCTACGACACTGTAGGCCAGACGCTCTTATCCAGAGCGACTTACAGTAAGTACAGGGACATTCCCCCCGAGGCAAGTAGGGTGAAGTGCCTTGCCCAAGGACACAACGTCATTTGGCACAGCCAGGAATCGAACCAACAACCTTCTGATTAATAGCCCGACTCCCTAACCGCTCAGCCATCTGACCCCCCGTGTACCACACTGTATTTCACTTGGATGACTGGTCTTTCTTGTAAACTGAAACCCCAAAATAATATGTAAAAGCGTTGGGGTTAGTTTGAATAAATAATACAAACTAAAGACAACGGTGAAAATAAAATCGAAATAAAAAGACAAAGCTTGCACAGGCTTCCTCTGAATGGCCAGCTAGACCGTGGTAGTTACTGCGTATTTTGATATCCAATACATTTGACAGTTGGACTTTGCCGATAAAAACAAATTGGGCTCGCATGGAGGCATGTTGAAGCTCGTCATTAGCTTTGGTTGCTGCATCAGTGTTATGTTGTGGGC